>NC_051176.1:201049236-201349236 GCF_013339695.2 Rhipicephalus sanguineus | reverse complement strand
ACCAATAATCCCAACATGCGTTCATAATTCATCAAGGTGGACTATCTGATCATGATACCATACCATCTTGCACGTTTCCTCTGAAAATATCAGCGCTCCGATAAATACATGCGATGCAACAAGGGAGCTGATTTGGCAGAATCACCTCCAAGCTACCAGCCTTTTCTGTAAGAGTCAACTAAGCGCACTATCGGAGTATGCACCAAGTGTTACTTGGTGCATACTCCGACAGTGGAGTAACACACTTGGTGTTACACCAAGTGTGTTACTCCACTCCTTCAATATCTTGCCTGTCAGTCGTTTGTTCCAGTACAACATAGTCGTCTTATTTCACAAAATGCTTCATAATAACCTCATGCATCCACTCGTGTCACGTGATTTACTGCTGAATAAAAACTTGACGAGATTTACAGCTAATAAGAATTTTTTGTTACCAACAGTTCACACTAATTATGGCAAAAAAACATCTGCATTCACTGCTATTTCACTCTGGAATGATTTACCTACATCTATCAAATCTTGTGTTTCCCTTCCAGTCTTTAAAAATGACCTTAGACATCACTATCTGTACTAAGTGTACCCACGTCATGGCTGCTGTCTAAAAGACTTTTTTTTTGTACTTTGAATTTCTTTTGTTGTGCTTTTTTTCATGTTTAATTGATCTGTATTGAAATGTATCACCTATATGTTTTGATTTTTCTAATAATTCTGTTCATTTGCTGCTGTTAGTTATTACCTACAATGCTTGTATAATGAACCGAGGGTCCCACTACAGTTCTTTTCCTTTGGGACCCTCGCCTGTATATTCGCTAATCTTGTATTACCTTTTGAAATCAATAAACTGAAACTGAAACTGAAACTGAAATAAAATCCAATAGCTGGTGACGATTGGTGCTAGTCTGCCAGCTGTCCAGCTCTATCCAATCAGCGTGCGCTGAAATGGACAGTCAACTTAGTGAACCATTACAGAATAGCCCTCCTGGTAGTATTCAAGTGAATACAGTAAGCCAGCAGGAAGAGGTATTCCGTATGAGTCCACTATGTGCACTATCAGTTTCTGCATGTGATCCCACAATGATTTGACAGAATTCAAGAGCCAGTGGTGATGAATGGCTCCGGTCCGCTGCCTCTCTAGCTCTATCATATTAACAGATGCTGAAACGGACAGTCCCCACAGTGGACTTCTACAAAACTCCCCATCCCACTCGTCCTACCACCTCCCCCCCAGGATGAATGCCACATTCTCTCTTTCATGAATAAAGTACAATTGAAGTGAACATGTTTCAGTAAATATGAAAGAGCTACACTTATAGCTCATTCCAACTTATAACAATTACAGGGTGGCACCCGCCGGATTAACTTTTTTTTGTTTTATTTCTTTTATTATTACGCTATGCACTGCTAATGACAACAGGCAAAAATGTTTGTCTTGCCATGGCCGATTATCGGAATCAGCAATCACTGTCAGCAGTAATGCTGACGGCACAGCAGCCATGGCCCAAACTCGGCCCTTTCGTGATATAAATGGAAGTGTCTCCTAGCAATGGGGGTTGAGGCATCCTGAACCTTAGCAGGATAATGATATCAAAGACAACATTACGCATAGCATATATCATGGCAGCTGTTGAAAAATTGAAACATGCACAAACAAACTAATTACACAACCTAGAGAAAGCTCATAAAAGAAACATAGTGACATGAAAGGAATCTTAGTACATAATATGCATTTTTCTTTGGCTCAAAAGAAAAGGAGACAAAAGGGCTACAATTATGATACATAGGTGTGCCATGTTTTGTGCTACTGGACCACCATGCAAAGAGGGGTGAAGATACCTTGAAGGCCATATGGAGCAAAAACACGACGCTCTGTAAGAACAGAGAGATGCAGGGGCTTCCGGAACAGAAGCTCACGAACAACCCCATCGCCACCAGTGAACTTTCCCTGACCTCCTGTGCCTGGGTTCAGGTGATACCGTTGCAGAATCACAGGGTACCTGCAATATCGAAATGATTAGGGTAATTAGCAGGGAACAACTTAGGGCATTCATCAGCAAGCAGCAAGCACTAGCAGATTAATAGGAATGTGGATGAATGAAAAACATGTCCTTTAGCCTCCTTTTCATGGGCTTTAAAACCTTCACCTCCATTTAATTAAAGCAATAAGATAGCATGTTACCTCCTTGTGAATTTGCAAGCAGTATGTTGACTGCCACATAAACATCTTTTATAAAGAACAGAATGTACAGCTCAAATGCCATAATGTAAGAATGCAGCAAAACAAGTGGCAATACTAATGACACGTCTAACACTAAACTAAGAACACAATGCCATACTGTCACTAAATACACAGCTTCTGTGTGAATTTTAGGGGATTGCAAATATTCAAAATAGTGAATACAACTCAAATAAGTTTTGACATCTGAACATGATCAAAAACTACACAGATTTGCAAGTTTAGACTGTCAATGTCCCGTGCCTATTCAGAACAAGCTGAACATTTAGGAATACAATTGCAAACAGTATAATTTAACAAAACACATTGCAAAGCTAGTTGGTGATACATTCTTATTTAAAATACTGTAGCGCTACATTCAACGAGGACAAGAAGAGAAGTACATGACAGGACAGGCGTTGACTCCAACTATTTTTATTGAAGTAACACGCATTGCATTTGATAGCAAAAGAAGGCAACGGACACATTCGCAATCATAAGGGAACAGTAGATTAAGGTGTGCTCCTAAGTAGAAGTAAACACAGACTAGCTCGCGAACTATCGGAAGCATTTTTTATCACACGAACAGGCGACACATGTGTCAGCTCCACATCTGTATCCTTGCGTGCCAGTGAATACTATAATACTATACTATACAAAAGGTGATAGTTTCGCACAAAGCCCACCCTAATCTACTGTTCCCTTATGATTGCACACACGTCTGTTGCCTTCTTTTGCTATGAAATGCAATGCATGTTATTTCAATAAAAATAGTTGGAGTCAGCGCCCGTCCTGTCATGTAATTCTCTGTCTTGCTCTCGTCGAATGTAGCACTACAATATTTTAAATAAGAATGCAAACAGTAAATGTAATTGTTTTAGCAAACCTTTTTCGAAAGAAGATTAGTGGCTTCAGGCACTGTTTGCTTTCATTTTCATCTGTGTAGAAGAAGTAATGGTTTGTGCATGCGTACGTGCATGTATGTGTTTGTATGGAGGGGGGGGGGGCCTGTGCATGTGTGCATTACCTACGAATGTTCACTATACTTTGTGCAACCTTGCACACTAACTGTGCCATGGTAAATGGGGGCGTTCATGGGTTAGGACACATGATGGCAAATGCACTTTTGCAAAGCAGGGCACAATGGCACATGCCACAGATAATGAACTGAGCAGGCTCTCAACCTCACTGCCTAACCATGACCAGGATGAAGACTGCACTTGTGCCAAGTCTACTCTGGCCCTTATATTGTAGAACCTGAGCATAGGCATGTGCACAAGAGTGTGGAGGGTGGGCGGGGAGGTAATTCTCCCTAATCATCAAAGGGGGGTGCCAAGTCTGCTCCATGCCTTTACTCAGTCAGACCTGCCCAGCCATTAGTTAATGTGCGGGGATATGGCCATGCAGGTATTTGATGACAATGGCAGCAGAGGACCACTCCTGATGCATTCTAAGAACTGTTTGCTCGTCGCCTTTACCCCTAGGAAGCCAGGGACCAAAGACAGGCTGTTGTGAGAAGCATCGTTTCATTTACATTCGTGCATCCATTGCCAAGCTTGCTTTCTTTCAGACTTGACAAATGGGGGGTGGGGGGCAGGGGGTTGCCTGCTGCAGATATAAAATTTTTTTTTGTGGTATTGTGCAATGCTCTCCTGTGGCAGTTATAGTTACAGCTGCATTTATATGCTCAATGCTTCGTACAGAGCTATACAGAACTTTTAACACCTCAGATATCAGTAAATATAATTAGATATAATTAAATAAATTTTAATAGTTAATATAACAAGTAATTGTAACTTACTTTGAAATTTATGTTACAATCGTGAATATAAAAGCTCATTTTAAAGAAGCAAGAACCTCCTCTAAATGATTAATATGACACTTTCTAATTTCAGAATAAACATTTACACAATGGTTTGCACAATAAGTGGAAACGCACACATATTTACTTAGCAACAGTACTTTTTGAAGCTATTTTTTCCCTCACAAGTATCTCTAATCCCACACATTGGCACTCACTCATGCTTCTACTTGCACCCACACATACTTGCCAACACTCAGTTGCATTCACAATCAATAGCACTCACTAATGCTAACACTCACATCCTCTCACACTCATCAGTGTCTAATCATGTTTGTACTTACATCCACCTACACTCTCCGTAAGTCACTCACATACATACTCTACATGCACTCACTTGCACATACTTGTCAGCACACACTTGCATTCATGCTCACTTTCATTCACACTTTGTGCTACCTGCTACAGCTAATACTTCCATCATACTCACATCTAAACACAAATTTGGTCATTCACTTGCATACATCTCACATATCAGAAATCCGAGTGGAGCAATTATGAGTTAGCGTACTCATTCTTTACAATACAGTATAAACCTTTAAATTTTCTTTGCCGACACATCCTTCTAGTTATAGCTAAAATTTGGCACCATCATAACACGCTTACCAAACGTGCACTAAGTTGTATACTAGAAGCACTGTGAAAAATGCATTACAGGCATTCCACTGCATATGCAACATAAAATATTTCTTATGAACATTTGTAAATACATAAATTGCTACATACATGCTTTGTTTTACCCTTGCTTTAGCTTTGTTGTGATCATTCAATCTCCTTGCTAGCCATAGAGTAACTAGGCTATCTAACAAAGAAGAAAAGGAAAAAATAAAAACCTGCGTTCCAAGATTTCTGGGTCTGTAATTCTAGTATTGGTCATGTGAGTGTGAATGCCGCTGCGACCATGCCAGTGAGGGCCCTGGAAAATAAGACAAAGATTTGCAGCTTTCAACAAGTACTAGTACTGCATTTAGCAAGCAGCTCAATAGACAAGAGCCAGAATAGATAACTATGGCTGGTATCATTTATGCGCTAAGTAAAACCACCTGTGGTGATTAAGAGATTCCAAATGCTTTCAGTTCTATATTCAAACACTCAAATGACTATTTCTTCAAAACTATGCACAGAAAATGACTTCATTTCAAAATTTGTGTTGTAGCCATAAAACGGCCATGGTAGTACAAATATGAAAAAATAAATGCAGTAAGATCAGTGCTTTCGAAGCTTAAGTAGTATGTAAAAATAAGTGCAGTACTTTTTTATACTCCCCCTAACATTGTTTTAAAACAAGACCTAATATGATGAAGTTGTGTAATGTACCGCTGCAACAAAACCAGGACAAATGTTAAAACACAAGGTGAACTCACAGCTCCAGCACCTCCACCAATGGTTTCATAATAGCCAAGAGTTTCATCTCCAAATGTTATGTTGTTCATGCAACCCTGGAAATAAGTGAGAAAACAAGTTCTGTTATGTACACAAGGGTCTAATATTTTAATTTCTTATTTCTAACACTGTTATACAGACAACTTGGTGTTAGATGATAAGCTCTAGCCTAACAGTGGCCCTGCTCCCCATAAACTGCACATGTGATAATGACACATACATGTATAAAATATTTTAAACAATATTTAGGTTTACTTTACACAATTAGCATTTACATAATGTAACCAATGAATACAGCGCCTATTGCTATAAAAGCTATTCAGGGCAAAACTATGCCCCGCACCTCAAGAAACACAACCCTAAGCAAGAATGTCCCTTGCTAGCTTCTCCAAACCTCGTTGACTTCTTCTCATCACATTTAGTAGTCTCGTGCCAATCATTCCATAAGCTACCAGTCTTTTAAGTACATGGTGCGGTCATAGAGTTATATTAACTCTATGGGTATTGCCATGTACAGTTCGGCGTTGCATTGCATGCTTTGCTTGCCAGTTGCATGGCGGCTTTTACGAACACAGGATGCGTTGTTCGTCTCCAGAGGATGTTGAACTTGTGGCATTCAATTTATATTTAAACATTTACAAGCTTTATAAAATATTTACATTGCCTAACTCAAATGCAACTAAAAAAGAAGTTATAAATGTCACAAAGGGAACACTGGAACAACAGAAAAGCAATGCCTGCTTTGAACAGGTTCAGTTTCATTTTATTTTATGGGACAAGTCAGGAGATATCACTTCGCTTCAAAAGTTATGACTCAGCTCCCCCCCCCCCAAAAAAAAAAAACTCAATATGTGATGACATTCTCAAAAACAAGTGCATTATGACACCTCCTGAACTAGAGATTGTCTGTTTTGGCACTCCTCCATAAGGGGCACCAAGGTGTCAATAGCTGTAAAGCTAAGACCCATCAGTATGTCTGGTGGCTAGGTATTGCTGCTGCTATCACTGAGCTGGTTTTGAAGTGCAAATGATGCAGTGCACAGTGAGCTAACTCTGCAGAACCTCTAATACCTCTAATCTCTACTCCACTACCTGAAATTCCATGGAAAGTCTTGGGTAGGGAGCTTTTCCACTGGAACAAACAGACCTTTTTAATCATCATCGACAACTATTCAAGATACCCTGAAGTAGTGACCTTAAGACACACTACTGCGAGCATTGTCGCAGAGGTGCTCAAAAGTTTGTTTTCTTGCCATGACATTCCTAAGATGTTCAGATTCAACAACGGTCTGCCCTTTTCCTCACATGAGATAGCCGCTTCTGCATGGTCCTATGGCTTTAATTTCCTTACAAGTAGCCCTCACTACTCTCAAGCAGAGAAAATGGTACAAAAAGTCAAGAAAATTTTTGCAAAAGCCACTGACCCCTATCTCGCTCTCATCAATCATAAAGAAGCACCGGGTGTCAGTGGACATCGTTCTGCTCAGCCTTTCACGGGAAGGCAATAGTAGTGGGCAAGGCTACCAAAGTGAGGAGAGTTGCTTCAGCCTGCGTGGCTAGTCCTAGATCGCGCAGCTATGGAAGACGCCCTCTATTGGATGCGAGGCCCACCACTGAAGATGCAGGCGCTGCAATCGCTGCGACGTGCAGGGTTGGATCACGTGATCTCACCTCGCTCTGGCGAAGGGAAGCGGACGGTTGAATGCGTTGTTTTTAACTGCAAGTTTGTGGTGTTTTCCTTTTTGAAAAGCATTGTTTTGCTCTCACTTCATGTGTGCGGACCCCTGGAGGCTACACAATCCGGAAGAGTGCAGTAAAAATTATCGGCAGCATGGTACTTTCTGCTCCGTGCCGCAGTGCGCTACGTACGTGAAGGAGCCAGGCGTGAGCTTTCACTTTTACCCATACCCTGCTTTGGAAGAGCATGATGCCGCTGTCACCTGTCTTTCTTTGATTGCTATTCCAAGCCCATGGGGTTAAAATGGACACCGACCACGAATGTTCACATAAAAGCAAGATGTTTCGGCTCCCTCACGGGAGCCTTGTTCACAACGAAAAATGAATGCGCAAACAGTCCAGTTATGTATGTTTTAAAATATGACGTAGGCAACGTGCGTACATGTGTGGGAAGTTCCCTTCATTACGTTTAAGCGTGTGCACCATTGTCTGGATTGTCAGAGATTTAAGATAAAGCCGAGAAGTCCAGGTCTTTTCTCTTTCCGTTAATTTCGCCTTATCCCAGCTGCGTCTGCGTGTTCGCCCAGAGCGTTCGATGAAACCTTCTTTCTTACATCATACATGTGCTGCTTGAGTCTTGGCTCAAAGTTAAACGTCTCGCCGACGTAACTTCCACCACAGTCTGCACCAGCCACCCCCATGTACATTTGAACTGTTGTCATGTCTTTTCCCGACCACAGGGATTTCCATTCGACTCTCGAGTTCTGCCCATGGGGTTGCTTGCCTTGTAGAATTACGCCTGTAGAATGAGCTCATAGCAAGTGTCCCTTGTTCTCCTCTATATTATTTTACGCTACAGGCAAAAATGTGGCCACCTTCAAACACTGATTCACCTTCTAACAGCAGCCACAATGTGTCATATTGCTTATCAATGAAGAACCTGTAAATGCTGGAGGCTGGTATTTGCACTGAAACATGAAATTGTCATTTAGACAATGGTAAGCCGCACCTTACAGCATGCTCATTCAAGTGTGCAAAGTAATATGGCCAGCTGGTACGCATTTGCTATTGCAATCAAGCCCGATTGAGACCATACTTTTCGATCGCGATTGGCCCGTTTGTAGGAGCTGCAGAAATAGTCAATCGTCGAAAATTTTCATCCTAGTGTGGCTCGATTGGCGATCGAAAGTGCACCGTGTGAAAACCGTAGAAAATTCGTGCGATAAGAAACAACAGATATATATTAAGTAAGTTCGAGCCACAGTGAAACTTGTGCTCGTGTGATGTTAGCTAGCTACAACTCTGAATGAGGCACGCACGTGCATATGGCTCTCTTGTGTTTGCCTCCAATCACGAGAAAGGTTGCGGCTGCATGCAGTTCTAAGCATGTTGGATTGCTTCCCGTAAAGTGGAGAAACCGCTTGCGTCGTGCTCCACAGGGCTATGTGTGCTAAACAGGAATGCAAATTTGCACGTGCTAATCGTGTCAACCACGGCCCGTTTTGAGATGCAAACCTACAATGAATGAAGTTGCACAGGTGCATGCATTCCTTGTAGCAAAAATATGTTTATTTGCCGCAAGCACGCGCTAAAGCCCATTTGATGCTGAATTCAATTTGACACAAAATGGTTCGTTACCTTTTACAAAAGCAGTGCGCTCAGCCCCCGAGGCTTCTATATCTGGGCCATAGCAGACGACGCCGGCATTCAGGGCGCTGTCTGAGGCATTGTGAGGAACGTAACATTTTTTCGGAGCAGTTATTTAGCATTTCGTACAGTTAGTGATGAAGACGCAGCAGTACTTTACTGATTTCGCTGAAGTGCAGTACAATAATAATAACAATAAAGGGAACGCGAAAGCGGCTATGGGCTGTGCAGGAGAGGGCTGGCGAAGCAATCCAACCTTGCATGTTACAGGGATGCTTCCGCATGGCGGCACCACGCATCTCGCGCCCAACAAAAAGTGCCCAGAAAAGAATTTCAATGACCACCACTGTGCTCAACAGTTGCAACATCTAGAAGCAGGGAAACGAGCTTGGATAGATCCTGATCATCTAAGGGCCACAATATTAAGCCGAGCTCAATGTCCAGGGTGGTACGTCATGGAGATGGAGGAAGGCACAGTGCTCCACCATAAATGCTGTCATTTTGTGCTATTCTACAGCGCCAAACTTTTGGGTTCAACTAAATCCCTAGCCATGCAGGAAACCGGACATGCACTTTGTCACCAAACAGCCCATCTACCAGACTGTCTGATATGATATGATATGAATGGGATAATGACTGTAGTGGTTTGAATAAGAACTGGTCGCTGGGTT
The DNA here is from genome assembly GCF_013339695.2 of Rhipicephalus sanguineus. Classification (NCBI taxonomy): domain Eukaryota; kingdom Metazoa; phylum Arthropoda; class Arachnida; order Ixodida; family Ixodidae; genus Rhipicephalus; species Rhipicephalus sanguineus. Next base: position 201,339,785 of record NC_051176.1, on the reverse strand, counting down.
GTGCCACCTACTCGGATGAACTTGTAGTCTGTGTGGTGTCCACTTGAATCTGAATGGTGAGAGATGTCCTGGTTGTTACTAGTGTGCTTCAGTACGTGACTTGCTGGTGGTGCCATCTTCCCCCCCAGAACTTGTATGAGTTAACAAAGAGTGAATCTTCGTTCTAGTTTTAAACAAGTTGGTCTATAAACCCTGATCAGCCGTGCTACCTGTACCTTGTAGGACAGAGGTTGATGAGATACCAACCTTGCCCAAATGTGCTTTCAAAAGAGGGGGAGAAATGTGGGCTTGATGTGCAGTTCTGTTATCAATCCAAGGTGACATTTACTAACAAGCAACAAAAGGAATAAATGATGGGAAAAAGCAAACTTTACTTGCCTGTGATGCAGCACATGTGTTGAAGGCATGAAAAACAACATCTACAACTCTTTGTGAAGTCAGCACATTGCCTCCAACAACTGCTGCATCTGCCGAAGGGTTGAGTAGTGAATTTCGTGGCAGAACCACTTTTACAGGTGCCAGGCAGCCCTGCACATCAAAACTGTGGTTAATACACCTAGGTACTTCCAAAGGAAAAGAACACAGTAATTGAATGGCACCAAGCATTTAAGTGGTGTGATAAAGGTAACAACTCTCCAAAGAGACTCTCAATCCAAGTCTCGCCAAGAAATACTCCCCTTCCCCTCCCGGCTTGTCTTGACATGGAAATCATCGCACTAACAGGCATATCAAAGACTGTCATGAAGAGTTAAGGCTGAGAACATCACATACAGGCTTAGAGTAAGCTTCTTTTTTTTTTTCTTATTTAAAAAAAGGAAAGCTTACTCTGAGGCTTATTTTTGATGGCAATACTGTCAATACATATCACAATTGCAAAAGGTTATTCAACATATACCATATTTTCCAGTGTATAACATGCATCTATTTTCCGACATTTTCGCTGGTGCATCTTATACAACGGTGCGTCTTATATACGCAAAAAGTCATGCGATTCTGCAAGACCAATATGCCCATATTTCATTTGCGAGTACAATAAACTGAGCATGAGAGCATTTGTAAAAAGATTTCTGATCTTGTTACAACAATGAAGCGGGTGTGGTCTTAGATGTCAGCTACTTGCTATTCAAGCAGTGTGGTGACCACGGAGATTACGGCAACAATAAAAGCCACCACCATCACACACTCTCTTGTACTGTTTGAACTGGTTGCTTTAAACGAAGCATTAAGCCTATGGAACTGAGGCAATAAATAGAAAGGGGCACCACAATGTTTCATTGTAACATTGTAGCGCCTACAATACCAATTACAAAAACGAAAGTACCACTCCATTATCATCACCATCAGTTTTCGTGTGAGACGTCGCTGCAATCCAGAAGTAGTCACAGCTTCCAGCTACCGGTGACCATTTACGTTTTATATGCATGTGTGTAGGTGTTAACCATGCAGATCATTGTTTATGTGTCACCACCAAGCCTCATAATACCGTGGAGGCAACGACAACGGTGTGCTTCAATGTGCTTACAACGCTGCATAAAAGAGTTACTCAGAAGCCGACAATGGCAACCCAGTGATGCTGCCAACCAAGGCGGAAGAACTTTTGACAATACACCGGCGGATGTGGCTTCGAATCCAGCGGAATAAATATTGGTTTTCTGCGCTGTGCCTCAGGACAGCATTATTTACAAGTTTCACACTGCTGCTTACAGATATTCAGTGTCGTGCATGACTACGCATCTCGCAATGAATGTACTCTGCGTGTGTCGTTGTGTTTTATGTTCAGAGTTAGAAATATATGAATCTTATACAGAGTTGCGTCTTATATATAATTTTTTTCCCCACGAAATTCGTAAAAATTACGGGATTTTATATAAAGGTGCAAGTTATACACTGGAAAATACAGTATTCAATATTTCCCACATTCACACACCTCTAACATATTAGTACAGGCACAAAACTTACAGACACGCAATAATATTAGATTTCATTTCCAAAAAAGCAAATATTAAGCACAATTTATCAGCCTAATAAGAACAAGGCAGACTAATCTATGTAGAAGCGAGAAAGACAAACCTGATTAAGTGGCAAGTCGTGTCCTACCATGCAGCGAAGGCAATACAATATTGCAGAAAGGGTTACTGCACGTGGGGCATTCAGGTTGCCATGCACTTCACGTCCTGTCCCGGAAAAGTCAAACACCGCCGTTCCCTGCAACAACAGTAATAGTAATAATAGTGATGATGGTGGATGGTGGTGAAACCAGTGAAAAACATGCCTATATTTACAATTTCTTCGTTTGAATGACAATTACTCCATTTTTTATGCATGCATGTCAGCAGCTTTGCCAGCTCAATATCAGTTTAGTAAGTATTCAAGATTACTTAAAAATTTTCTAAGGTCAAGTTATTTTAATTGTTAAATTAAGCAAACATTTTGGACTGTCAGCACGCCACCATCCAGAGAATTCATTCTCCAAAACCCATGCCACTGTTGCATGAGTCCTTGCCACCACTGCTTCCATTAGCATAATAGTGCCTGAACGTGATCTAGTTTATAAGAATCCGTTTGTGAAAAACAGCGCAAAATAAATACAGAGAAGGAAGGACACAGAACAAGTGCTGTCGGCTAACTACTTGGTTTATTGTGCTCATACACATATATACCTTTGAAGTGTGGCACACTAAGAGGGAGAAATTTTTAAGAAGCCCCAGCCACGCATCCATCAAGTCACTAGTAAGGAAAGCGGTAAAAGCTTATAATACTAATGATGAAGATAAATACACTCCTTGGCATTGGGGACTATCGAAGGTGTGCTAACACATGCACCACCTTTACATATCATAGAAAAAGCTTCGAAAACCTCTTGTGCTATTTCGTCTGTGTACCATTGCAGTACAGTAAAAGCTCGTTAATTCGGATATCACAGGACCGGAAAAAATGAACGAATTGGCAGAGTGCCGAATTATTGAAAGCACCAAGAAAACAATAAACAAGTGCCTGTTACATCAATAAAATTGCATTTTCTTAACGAATGCGTAAATCCTGTACTTATTTTGCATACGAGCAGTGTAAAAGTAGCAGTTTTTGTCATCCTCAGACTTTGTTCACAATGCGACCACGACATGTAACCACATACTGTGTGGCAAACTTTTTTAACAAAACCACGTGTTTTCTTTTTTTTGTGTGTGTGTGCCTTTATTCGTGCGGTTTCCTCGGGTTTTTTTCGGTCCTCATCGTATCCACTGCTGTCAGAGCGCATGTGCATGTTCACATACATAAGCCGGGTCTTTCGACAATAAATCACCAGTTGCAGTACAGCGCTTGTGTTTGCGTCTTTTTATGTGTACGTATTTGTTGCCCTTTTGTGCGCTGCCTATTCGAAAATTATGGCTCACCAACTAGCCCATCAGTACATTTTAAGCACGGCATCAGATTCGCGTGTTTAATTAGCCCAAAGCGTCCTCTGCATTGCTCCCTTATTGCGTACCACCGCCACCACCACCAAGCGTACGTTACTAGCTTTTTCATAGGTAAAATGGCCAGGAACAGATAGTTCATCCATCGCAATGTAGCAAGCGAGTTTTATGCCAGAATGCAGACCACAGCTGAAAGCTGTTCATCTTCAACAGCTTCAGCCATGACGGAATTTTATGACATTGTGCGCATTGCATAAAGTTGAGACGAAGCTGCTGAGTGCTGGATCCGCATGTGGATGAAACTGCGGTCACTAACTGATAAAGACAGAGCGATGCGGACAGCGCCACTTTGTTTCGGTTGTCTGCGAACGCCGTTTTCGCTCTTTGGCGTTGCACATTTGCGACAGTTCGCGCTCAGCGCACTCCGAGGATTATCCGAATTAACCGGGTTGCGACTAAATATGACCAAATTAACAAGAGTTTGACGCCATTAAACAATGCATATGCTGGCCGGGACCAGCGAATGCATTGTATCCAATTTTCCAAATTAACAAGGGTCGAATTAACAAGCTTTTACTGTATCCGTTTCTAACTAGAAACCAGAAGGCAGCCACACAGTGTGTAGTGTATGCATAGACTGCTCCTGCTTTGGCCTTCAAGTTGTTTGTGTGTTCACAGAAGAGGTAATGGCCCATTTGTCCAATATGTAAACGATCTGCCGCACAAGGTCGGGACCTCGTACATGACTTCACGTTTGCACGGAACATAGCTGGTGCCACGCTTAATAATAATAATATCTGGAGTTTAACGTCCCAAAACCACGATATGATTATGAGAGACGCCGTAGTGGAGGGCTCCGGAAATTTCGACCACCTGGGGTTCTTTAACGTGCACCTAAATCTAAGTACACGGGCCTCAAACATTTTCGCCTCCATCGAAAATGCAGCCGCCGCGGCCGGGATTCGATCCCGCGACCTTCGGGTTAGCAGTCGAGCGCCATAACTACTAGACCACCGTGGCGGGGCCTGGTGCCATGCTTCTTGACACAGCACCTGCTGACGGTATTGCTGTCATTTGCTTTCTTACGGCCTTCTTAGGATGGTGGGAGACATTGTGCACACAGGGGATAAATCAGGCCAGACACATTCTCTGGTAGTCCAAACTTCCTGCAATAAAGCAGCCATTAAAGAAGATGACAGAAGTTCAGAATAGCTGTTCTCTTTCAGCCACTAAACTTGAGTGCTATAGCTCCGTATGACCTGATGGTGGTAGCAGTGGCTCCTGCAGGAAGCTCGGTCTACCTGGGAACATATCAGGCCCAATCTTGACATTTCTAAGGTCTCACAGTTTACTAACCTTAATGGTAAAGCCATTGCCCCATTCACTCATCAGGGCAGGCACAGCCTTACGATCTGCCGCACAAGGTCGGGATCTCGTACATGACTTCACATTTGCACGGAACATAGCTGGTGCCATGCTTCTTGACACAGCACCTGCTGACGGTATTGCTGTCATTTGCTTTCTTACGGCCTTCTTAGGATGGTGGGAGACATTGTGCACACAGGGGATAAATCAGGCCAGACACATTCTCTGGTAGTCCAAACTTCCTGCAATAAAGCAGCCATTAAAGAAGATGACAGAAGTTCAGAATAGCTGTTCTCTTTCAGCCACTAAACTTGAGTGCTATAGCTCCGTATGACCTGATGGTGGTAGCAGTGGCTCCTGCAGGAAGCTCGATCTACCTGGGAACATATCAGGCCCAATCTTGACATTTCCAAGGTCTCACAGTTTACTAACCTTAATGGTAAAGCCATTGCCCCATTCACTTATCAGGGCAGGCACAGCCTTACTTACATTTTTCATTTATTATACTTCCTTATAATTACAGCACGCTAACGTTATAGCAAAGTTGAGAAGCCTGATTACACACAAAACATGGCTTGTAGAGAACAAGAAGTACTGGACGAGCTGAATCACTCAGCAAGATTACAACAGAGTGATGAATGGTATGTCTAACAGACAAAGAAGGTCCCATGCTATGGTATTTTGCTGCTGAGCATTTACAATAAAGTACCTCAAATTATGAAAATTAAACTTAATGTCATCAGAACCAGCACCTCTCATGATTCAAGAGTAGCTGTGGAATGAAAAACATTGAAGAGAGAAACTATCGTTCAAACACTAATTTTAGTATGTATATATGTGAAATATATTTAATTTTATGAACTAACCTCCTTCTCATTGAGTCTGACAGTGAGACAGATGCGTGAACCATCATCCATGCGGTCCCAGGCATGCAGCTCAGCTTTACCCAATTTGCTGATGGCCGAGTTAGCCACACGACGCAGCAGGTCTTTAATAGCCACTTCTGCATTGTCTTGCACATAGCCCATGTAGGCCTGCACTGCCTCCAGGCCATAATAGTCGATCAGCTCCTTCACAAGGGTGATGCCCTGCAGACAACCAACAAGCTATAGCTTTACAAGTCATGCACACGGCATAGTCATGGTTATAACAGAGTGCTTTATTTTATGCATGTATACATACACTTCTCTCTCTATTTCTGCCTGCCCTGCCCCACCCCGCCCTTTTATACAGAGTACTGACTGTCCATTTATGCAGAGTACCAGAGCACCATGCAAGCAGGGCCCGGCACCAGTCAGTGGGGATGGGGGGAGGGCACTGACAACAAGTGATATCCTTTGGGTGGGAGGGGGGGTCAAGGAGGCAGGAAATTTATGCGTTGTGTTTTGACTATTGCCATATTTGGATGGCCATTTTCGAGCACTCTGAAGCGCTCTGAAAACTGGCTGTGCATTAAGTTGGTAGAATTCGAGCGCTCTAACTACCTTCGATTGGTTCTTTCGAATCATCAGTTTCTGATTCAGAGCACTACCGACCGCTCTAACTTCGAAGTGAGAGTGTGGCGCGATCTGGCCGGGAAGGCGGGTCACATGACACTAAACGCCGCGGTTGACGGCAAGTGACAGGATGATAGCGCGAGCACGCATTTCGGAAGGGGACAGCATTGGACACGTAATACTTTGTGCACGTGTTGGAGTGCGTTTAAAGATTTCAAGATTTATTTCAAGAGTTGGCGTTTTTGAGCATTTGTGCGGTGAGTTCACACCTACTAAGCCATAACTGCATCATGTCAAGATGGAGGCGGTGACTGGAGGCAAAGGAAACGTCAGTGCTGTTGTTCAGCAGCTCGCAGGCGAATGCCTTGAAGCTAGCAGCTCGACTGACGACACCAGCTCAGACTGTCGATGCTTGTCGATGTAATGCACGAATGTTGACCAGGCGGCTTCTTGCGCTGGCTGCACGGTGGCACTACAGGAGCACTGCTGTGAGAACGCTGATGCATTTGGTTGGTACGATGCCTCTCGCACTCAGATTGCGGGCTGCCTTTGCATCTGCCGACTCCAAGCCAGAGCACCGGAGCAGCCAACCCAATACGCGATATGTTTGCTCTTGAGGGGGGGCGTAGGGGCAGACAAAAATTTTAGGGGTGTGGCCACCCACCATCCTCTGCCCCACTCTGGCACCACCCCTTCATTCAATTAATAAAGAGAAATGTCAATTCAAATAGCACAATTTTTTAAATTCAAATTGCATGTATTGTGACACATCACCAGCTTCAATTTCTTTTCACTTATATTTCTGAATACAGATAATTGATTAATTAGTCGATTAAAAGGTACAATGAATTGCATTACAATTTTTATTTGATGCCCAGCTCTAGTAATAACTGGTGAATTGCAGTCCATCATGAAACAGGGAAAGAAGAAACAAGAGGATAGACGAGTGCTTCCGCCCCTGTGTCTTTATGTGCCGCAATTCACCAATATATTGCACCAACAAACTCTCCACCGTCTGTGCAGTAGTCCTTAAATATATATACGTAGCACATTTTGGTCTACTGCATCAGGCTGTATATGATGATATGAACCAAAAGTGAAGGAGCAATCACTGACAAACACCTAGAAACCTAGATAGGCTTCACAATCACGACACCTTCAAACAAATGTATGAATCTATATATAGAATGAGAGCTACTGCAAAGCTGAATCATTGTCAATGAATCAAGAAAACAGCATTTGTGCAGAGATTGGTGAACATATTTGCTAAAAGCTTGTCCTTTTTTTTACAAATATGATTGAGAAATATATTCATGGGCTTTAATTGAACATAAAAGGCAGCAAACATGAAAAATAACTCACTGATCACATACCTTTTGGTTGGCTGCAATCTGTGCCTGTATGTCGGCCAAATTATCACGCAGGTTTCGCGTACCACTGCTATTGGGCAGCAAAGAAGGGGCATGAAGGGCTTTGGTCAAGGCTGCACGTACAGAAGAGGAACAAATCACCGACGATTACGATACTGCCTAATGCGAATTCTGAGCGCAGCTTCGTGTTGGGGCAAGGCCAACTGTTTTGGCTTTCCGCAAGGTATCGACTACGCCATAAATCATAATTTTTGTGAAGTAGGACAACACCCACTACGCCATCATTCGTCTTTCTAGGTATATGCAAGGTACCTGCTACACATCTATAAGGTATTACGTGCACACTGTTGATGCTGCACGTGGCTGATGACGAAGAATTATGGCTGAGCACTTTGCAGTGGGTGGGAAGCATTAAACCACACACTCATTGTGCAATTAGCATTGTGTGATGACTATTTGTTATTTTACTCTTCTGCCACGCTTATATTACATAGGTTAACGCGATTCCTTGCCCGACATGACGCCTGTATAAGGTCTTTTTGCAAATGAGTTTCAAGCAACAGCGTGATTCTGTGGTAGAATGCTCGAATGCCATGCAGAGGGCCTGGGTTCAAATACCATTCGATCTTGGCTATTTTTTTGTCATTTTATTTTTTCATACCTATCAGTTACTTTTTCATGTCTATCAGTTATGCCACCGACGGTGACGCCGCTTAACGCAGGAACGGGCGCCTAAGAGCTGCGCCCTAAAATGTGAATACGTGCAAAATAATTTGGCAGATTCATTGCATGACGCAAAAGCAGGCACGTCAACCATGACAATACTATGAAAGTTACTCTCAGCAAAAGACAGAGTGGTTGAACAAACGATGTATCAATGGGAGCCAACGTTGACCAGGAGAGTTATATACCTTAATGTAGACAAGCCCCTTGGCCAGAATGGTATCCCAGCCTGTCCCATTCCTTGCAATATTTATTTCTGTCTCCCCAGAAGATATACAATTCATGCTTGACAAAATGTGGACCTCTAACAGCGACGTGACACTATTACTGTAGTTTCTAAATTTCAATTTACACCTAACCCTTATGTCAATGGAGCAGGCAGAAATTTTTTTCGAGGAGGGGTGAGGGGCACCTCCTTGATCAGAGATTGGGTCTGGGCAGATAAGTGGGGTCGAGTGCCATCTTGTGCTCTGTATCCCACCATGGGGTAAAAAAAATTCGGGGGGTGGGGGGGGGGGGGGGAGCACGGGCCCGGTGTGCCCCCCCCCCCCTGGCTACGCCACTGCCTTATGTTCACCGAACGACATTAGCTTGTTTTAGCAGGTAGCACTTCATTGCCTTGGGACGAGAAAGATTCATTTACCTTCTTGTTGAAAGACACCAGCCTGGACAACTTTGAAAGAGACAAATGTGGCACCTTCTTCAAGAATGGTGTGTGAATTAGCTGGCATTGAGCCTGGTGCGATCCCTCCAATATCAGCATGGTGGCCACGGTTGGCAACAAAGAAAACAGGCCGTGGCTGATCCTTGTAGAAGACCTAGATGCCATAAGCATTTAAAGCAGTAAGGCTACATGCAGTAAAGGTGCTAAGAAGCACATTTAACACCTGTGAACTGCAAGAAGAGAAAAAACACTATTTCAGTAGTGCAAATTATGTCAGTGGTAAACAAACCCTAAAGAGAAATGGCCCCTATATCAAATCTATCAGGCTTCAGGCTGCTTTATATTTGCTTGAAGGCATAAACAGTTCTATTGTTATATGAGGGCAATTCCTTTTTATTGTTATTAATGTTACCATATTCATCTCTTACAGAGTTACTTTATGGTTACTGATTACATTATGTATGATCCTAGATTAGATTAGACATTGACTTGACCTTTCAAAGAGATATGTTGTCTTGTCACACAAGGTATGCATTCATAAGCTTCCGCTTCTCTGTGTTCCTTTGCCAATCTTGCCAAGTTTGTGGATTATATTTCTTTATGCTCTTAGTACATGGCTAAACAATTCAGAAAAGCTCCTATGTTTTCAACAAATGCTCATAGTGATAGCAATAGCTGAACACCTGCAGTAAACCAACATAAAACAGAAACCATATACACAGTAGAATCTCATTAAACAGAACCTGAAGGGACCAGGAAAATATGCACCATTTAACAGGAGCTCTACTAAATGTGTGATGAACAGCGGTGCAGAATTAAAGTACAAAATCAATCATATTAGATGCACTTCCATTTAAGCAGCAATTCTGTTTAGGAGATTTCTGTTTACCGAGAGTCTACTGCACTGGCCAAACTAATCATTCTGTACTTTCAGCCAAATGACTACAGTTACATTGTGCTTTTGAGTACTCTTCTAGTCAGCCCACAGTTGTCCAACATTAAAAAAATGTGTTAGAAGAAAAATTACCAACTTCTACAGAATATTCAAAACCTACAATAGGAAAGAAAATGGTGCTTGTAGCCTTAAATTTAATACAGAGTTGTGCTAGGGTTTAATCTGGAGTAAGAACTACAGGAATGAATTTATGTTTTTGCAGAGTATGCGGGAAGCAAATATCACAAAGAAGAATAAATCGAGAACACCGAAGTGCTTACTTATACCATGCAAGCAAATTCTGTTTACTTTGCATAAGGTAGATACACTATATTAAATATTAATCCCCACATTGTTAATGGTGGTTTGTTCAGCCTAATTTGGATATCATACAAAATAAAACATTAAGACATCACTATTAGGAAAGGGTGAAAAATGTGGTAGGTTCTTTCACTCTGTCACTGCTTTTTATGAAAAATACTGTTCAGATCGTCAAGCTCAGAAACTGCAGTAGCCAGAATTTGTTACGCACATTGAACCTGCTCAATGTTCACGAGCGCCAAGGAAGAGGAGAGTGTCTTTTCAGCACATTAAGGTAATGTACGCGTGAAAGAATGTCTCATTTAATTCCTTCTCCAGGCATTCTACTGGTTCAGGTGAGTTTATGCATTTTCAGCCCATGTCCCCTGTGTGTGCTCCTTTTCCTTGTCAAGATAGTCACTAATAATAGTGACAGACTTTTTTTATTTCTTGGTGACTGCAATGGCAACAATCTCGCCCATCAGTACCAGCCTATAAAAAGTGAATCCAAAGAAATTTTTTGCCTTTTCTCAACCATCTTATTTTTAAACTGCATGACTGCCAATAATTAAGTTTTAACACCGTACACAAAGAGCTACCAGATACAAGAGCATCAAGTATGCTTAGAGCTCCAATTATGTACTAACCAAACTACAATTAATAGTAGAAACTGCCACTTTTAGATACTGCTTTTGTGAAGGCAGAGTTGTTTATTATTTCTTTCTTAATGTTGTTTTATCATTTCTTTAACAGCATACTCACTATTAGTGGCATCTGTAACAATGGTCATTTTTGTCTCCAGTGCGACAAAACTCAGCCACCCAGTGCAGCGCACATTTGTTGCAGCTTTAAAAAAATCCTATACCTACTTCTACAGCCTTCCAAATACTGCCCAGTTAGGGCCTGATCAAATGAGAAACAAACAGGAGCGAACTCAGTCAGCGGGGGCTACTGTTACCTGTTACAAGGGGCCAGACACCCTCATAGTTGCAACAATGATATATGAATGCACTGCTGCCTAGAAATGCATGAGAAGGCTATAAAACAAGGTTAGCAAGCCAACCAACTTAAATTTGCTTCATCTACACCTGGTGCTGTCTGCCAGTCCATGAGCAAATATAGGCAAAAAGACCCACTACTGCCATGTAAGCAAAATGGAAATGGCATGTTTTGGAGCAGCTGGAGCAAGTGGCACTTAGTTAGACATACAGTGCAGACCACTTATAACGTAACCGCATATAGTGCAGGACCGGTTATAATGCGGTCTTTTTAGACTCCCGTTTACCCTCCCATAGAACCGCATGTATACGCATACCGCTTATTGTGCAGTCCCCCAAGATGAAATACCGTTTATAATGCGGTTGTGGGAAAATATTTCTGAGAAACGCGGTAGCGAGTGCGGTTCTCAAAGGAGGTACGCCGCTGGGGAGGGAGCGACGAGGTCGTTACGAAGGGCGAGGGCACGCACAGTAAACGAACGAGGGGCGGAGGGAGGAAAAAGACCGCGGCAGCGCTGTGCGGGCTCGCCGAGTGGGGAAGGATGGTGGTTGCCTAGGCGACGGAGTAGCCTTTGCACCGGCGGCGGCAAGGCTCCGCGGCCGCTTGCCGGCAGTGCGTTCCGCGTGGAACGTACGATCGCGTCCTCATCAAGTGCGCTTTAAAAGCGCCGTCGTTATCACACTTGCTACAGATATCGCGTTTGCTACCTCGTCCGCGAATTGAAAAGTTTTGCGGCTTCATGACGCGAGCTTTCGCCTTTTCTGCCAGTGCGCGGACTTAAACGAGCTTGGCGGGCTTTTGTCGCCGTTGATCTCCCGGCCGCGAACACAAAACTTCGTATCACGCGCGCTGTTCTTGGGTTAGTACTTGAGTGCGATCTTTTCGACGTCCGATCTTCATGTTGTCTTGGACAAACTTCCCGCGACAATATGCTGAACCGCCGGCTAGGCCTAATCAGCGTTGGTTGCTTTTCGGTAGCGGTCGCGGGCGATAAAAGTTGCGGTTTGGTGCGGAATCAACGAAACTTTTTGCGATGGCTGCACTTGAAGGGAAGGGAATCATATCGTTAATGAAAACGAGGGCATGGTCGGCACATGCAACTCTCGAATGGTGGTTCCGGATTCGATTGCAATGTCTTGGACATCGCGTGCGCGCCCGTGAAATCGAACGATCGGTACCGCTCAGCACGTGAAATTTCGGTCGCGATTCGACATGGTTTCTGTGTAAGCCGCATACCTCGAGGTGGCCTGAAACGTAGTCGGCGAATTTCCGCGACGCCACTTTGTTTTGTTTGCTTTTTTCCCCCGTGTTCATTTCGTTGGCAATGCGGGTCTTTGGCGGTTGATTTTTGAAAATTCGGAGATTTAAGTCGTTGTAAGCGCCCCATATCGCATATGTCGATTATCGGACACGCGAGGCTATAGCTCAACACGTTTTGCGCAAGTGCAGCCTTTGAAAAAGGTTGTTTTGGTTATAGTGCGGTACCGCTTATAGTGCGGATATTCGCGACTCCGGCGACTTACGTTATAAGCGGTCTATACTGTATTAAGGTGCTGGCAAGTAGAACTGCTGCAAAATGGCACAGTTGAGCCACCATCGTCTAACTCACCAAACACTGATATTTGCCAAAAAAATGTCCACTATGTAATGTTACAAATGAAAGCCTGAAAAAATGAGATGACTGTGCCAAATGAGCAAGCATGGTAGTTTGCAAAGAAAACAAATTGAAATGAACAACCTGAATATTAGATTCAAAATGGTAGGCGCAAAGAAGACGACGGACAAAAAGGGAGACACACACACAGGGCACCACTGCCAACAATGTTTATTCCAAGAAAAAACAGGTGCTATTTATGCAGACAGTGTTGTCATGCTTCATTGCTGTGTAGTCGCATTCAGATATCGCAATTCTTCCTGAGATAAAGATACATAGGCCACACTCATGCAACGATCACTGGCTTCAATAATCTTTTTTGCCTCAATTATTAATCTATGCCACTTGTCTCGACCTTTGGCAATCACGGAGCATGCACGAAAATCTGGTACCCACTTGCAATCTCTGCACTGTATTGCCAGGTGACCCTCTCTGCCATTCCTAACGTTGTTGCAATGCTGTCTGAGCCTGTCGTTTAAGCACTGCTCAGTTTGGCCTATGTACTTTTTGCCACAAGACAGGGGAATATCGTAGACCATGCCAACCTGGCATTCGACATACTTACTTTTGTGGCTTATGGTACAGGCTGGTGCTTTACGGAGGCAAGGATTTGTCATTTAGCAAAGTTTAGACATTTTCAAAGGTGCAGAGAAGATCACCTTTACATCTGCTCGCTTAGCAATCTTCTTCAAGTTGTGGGACATGTGATGAAGATACGGTATCACAGCCACCTTTTCTTTTACAGAAGGTGGCTCTTGGTCTACTTGGCGGGTTCGTGATTTTTTCTAGATTGTTTCAGCTACGAAAAACAGTACAACTTGCAGAAAGACTGCCCCTTCCAGGCGGTGTACCTGCTTGCCGAAATTCTCTGCTGCACGATGGGGACAGGATTTCTTGAAAACGTTAAGCAAGCAGAGGTTGGCGATACTACGCTTAACACGCTTAGAATGACAGGAGCTAAAGGGTAGCAGCGGTTTATTCGCCCGAGGCTCGTACTGCCAGCAGACATGGTTAGTCTCGAAAAATAATCGCATACCTAAAAACCTTATGGATGTGTGTGTCTCCCTTTTCGTCTGTCGTCTTCTTTGCACCTACCATTTCGAATCATGCAATACCAACACACCCAGTTGCTCACTCTCACACTGAATATTAGAGTCAGGGCTTTTATGTCCTTTTCCTTTAATGAACTTACCGGTGTGATAACTGTGAGATCAGGTAAGTGACTGCCACCAGCTTGAGGATGATTAGAGAGGAGGACATCCCCAGGTACAAGGTTATCGCCCAACATCGTCATCTGGGTGATCCCAAGTAATAAGACATAGAGCAACAAAACTACAAAGCTCTGCATACAGTACAAGCTTGCGTTTGCAAGCTAAGTCAGCAGCTATGACGAAATTTCTTCAGTTTATGAATCGACAGCAATGCAAATCAAGGAGTACTACTTAATGCTGACTAAAGCCAAATAACAGTTCAACATATAAACAAAACACAATTTAGATGCTATGTTCTAAGGTAGTTAGTAATAGCATAAATAAGAAAACGCAATTGGTTTGCTCGCAAAAGTTAGAAAACCTCACATCCTCCTACAGAACCAAATATCTCTTAATGATGAATGTCCATTATATCAAAAAAGCAAAGGTGTCCAAAAGGCAAAGGCAAACATGCTTATGTAGCTCAGCAGAATATAAAGGTATCTTATATAATGTTCGGAGTGAGAGAGGAGAAAGGAAGAAGGCAAGGATGTTGACCAAAAAAAAGCATCTGATCGGCTACCCTATGTTGGGGGAATGGGAAAACGGAATAGAAAAAAGAGGAACACAGTCAATGCGTGCTCGTGTGCGGACAACACTATGCAATCAAGGGCACTAGTACAAACCCATTTCATAGAAGAAATTCCAAAGCACTGTTAAGTGAGGCAACAGAAAACAATGTTTCTACTCACAGAAGCCTTTCAAACATGGAAGCCCTGAAAAGGCTGCATTTCCTCAGTCTAAGCACTTACTGAGGCACAGAGATCATACATGCACTTCCGCCAACAATCTACTCAGTGCGCCACTATACTTATGGTTGCATGTCCAAAGACGAGGAAATTCATGTCGTTGATGGCTCATTTTTTAAAAACGGTTTCCAGCAGTGATACAATACTCAATGCAGAAACCCAAGGCAGTGATACTCAAGGCATAAAGTGATTTATTAATACTTCTGTGCACTATAGTACTAGTTATTGTGATGCAACGCTTTCTCAGTTACAGCCTTTTCTGCATTTTCTTTTTCTTTTTGCTGATTGAGTGATTGATTTTAACATCTGAAAGCAACTCTATGGCCATGATAGATGTTGTAGTGGAAAACAATGGATCAATTTTAACCACCTCAAGTTTCTTAACATGCCCCTAAATATAAGAACTGGAGTCTTCTGCATTTTATATCCATCGAAATGCGGTCATGGCAGATGGAAAATAAACTTGCACAGCAATTAAAATGGTGGTGTCTCATTATACTTAAATTTTTGTTCATAGGATTCTTTCTTGCTGCCCTCACAGGCACCCCGATTCCAAACAGTGTGCCTGCTTCCTGAGCCAAATCATAACAATATGATGTCCATCACCTAGACGAATCTATTTTATTGTGTCATCATAACACATACTAGAGAACATTGGCCCAAGCAAGAGAATTTCTATCCTTGAAAAATCAAATATCTCATGTTCCTGAAGCAAGACATGAAAATACATAGTAATACGCTGACAATGAGAGCAATGCACTTAATCTAAGATAAAGTTTTTGGTAACTGAAATTCTTAAACATTCCTTTTAATAATGGCATATTTTACAATATTCCCTTTTCAGCACTTAAAGATATACTACATGATACAGACAGTAAAGATGTGCTGCAACATTACTATGCAATAAATATGTTATGAACTACCATAAATTCCCGAGCAAGCCCCCCCCCCCCTACAGTGAAAGAAAATCCGACAAGATTTGGAGCCCCCGGGGGGGCCCTTGCTCGGTCACGGATCAAAATTCAAGATGGCGGTGGAAGAGTCGGGCGTGCGTCCAAAGAAATGCGTTATTGAATAGGCATGCAATCATTATAAACCCTCGTAAAGCAAATAATATCACTGAATGAAGCAGTGAAAATGGCGGGAGGGCAGGGGGTTCATTGGCTGATATTTCAAATCTCCAGAAAAAGGGAGGGGGGTGCTTGTTCGGGTGGGGGTGCTTGCTCGGGATTTTACGGTATGTCATACATGTACAGCATCATTAATGAATAATGGCATAGAGCTTGTGCAAGTGCAGCCAGAGCAATGCTGTCCATGCCTAACATTACCATGCTGAAAGAAGATTACACTAAAAGTTTGATTTATAAGTACTTTAAGGGTTCCAAGGAATATATTTCTAAAATTTTGCAAGAGGTCTAATACGAATAGCTATACTCAAAGGGCAATGTTTATGACCTCATTTTCTCCTCAAATTAGCCGTCTCTTTAGAAGGAAATATTTGCTTTTTATGTCACCTACTGGCACATTTTCTTTATGCAACATGCCGATGATAACAGTTACTACATTCAAGTGTTGTTAACTATTAGGAAACTATTACCATCGACCCAAAATCTGTCGGTATAACTGGATATGGCTCTCACCAGCACCATGAATCAGAGTCGCGCTTGGAAACTAAAATCTGGCAAGTGTCCTTCAAGGTAGCTCTTCCACAATGGAAGCATAAACTGTGCCTCCTGCCTGGCAAATGTGAAAGGTTTTGCAAGCGTATGCACGCTTTTGCACACTGAGGCATGGAGGTATGCAAGTATGGTAACTGGAAGTATGCACGTATGGTGAAGAATGTGGCCAATTTAATTTAGATGGGCACAAGTTTCTACTGTAAGTCCATCCATAAGTCATTTCCTCCTGCAAGTGTGTGATACGTAACAAATTTCAAACAACATTTTCCCTTCCTTCAGACAGTTTCATTTGCTTCATCAAATATAAGTGTTAATAATACGAGAAGTGCATTTCATAAGCACCTTATGTTGAGTCAAGTGAGCCCACTGACAGCTGCATAAAAAAAAGGAGAAACCTCTATTCAGAAAAAGAGGCAGCTAAATTTATGTTTCTCACCTACACACTGCATGTTCTGCACATAACTTCAAAACATATCACAGATGTTTGGAGCTCTGTGCTTAACCAGTGAATTATATTTATTTCTACAAGCTGTTGGGGCACACTGATGTACAGTCTTTGTCAAAAGAAATAATGAATCTATAACAAGCATGATGTGCCTAGGTTTTCGCTGCATCCTGTTAAACCCATGACACAACATATAAAGCTCTAGAAGTTAAGGTGAAGAGCTTACTTCGCACTCTTGGGATTTTTATCAGTGCAGATGCAAAATGTCAGGCCTAGTAGACAACCCAGAGTCAGCTGCAATCATGCTCACAGTGGCATAGCTTCTCTTTAAAAATTCTGTACATTGACCCTTTGTGGTCCATTGATGGGCCCGGTCCTCCAACACAACAAGGCCGCAACGGTCTGTGGTCGGGCACTGCTGGACAAGTTCTTTTGCAGTTGATTCATGCACGCATTTTCTCACTACATTATGCACCCATCTGTGAAAGAGTAAGTAAACTTCTCTTACTTAAGCTTTGAGTCTTTTAGTTTCAGACCAGAACCGACGGAAGGCGGGAAAAGGTTTTGGTATGCAAAGGGTTAAGAAAGCCTAGTAAATTTGAGCCAAATAGCAACAGGAACAAGAAAGCAGTAAAAGCCATCCTTATATCACAGTGCAGTGCAATTACCTGGTATTGGACAGCCTCTTGCATGGCTCCCAGATGGACAGGAATGTGTGGTGCATTGCACACTAGGCCACCATCAGGGCCAAAGAGTGCGCAGGAGAAATCCAGCCTTTCCTGCACCAAAAGTTTGCAATTTCGTTTTCGAGCAAGCATAAGTAAAACAAAACCATTTGTAGAACAATCTTTTTCCAGTAACAAGGTCAATTTCCAGTGCTGCAATTTCGTTGTGTAACTACTTAGAAATATACAGCCACCAAACTGCTGTATAATTCAAACATTAAAAAAAATGGAAGTTTTATGCTGCCCTGAATATGCTCAAATTTTGCCAGCTTGCTGTGGGATGTGTGTAGTTTAGCATGCAATGCTAAACCTCCACATCACCTCCTGCTATATACAGTAAAGATAATGTCACTAAAAAACTCAAACACAAATGTGATGGGAAACTGACACCATAACTGAACACACTGTAGAATATGTTGGCTTTACAGCTGTTTGAGTGCCAACACACATATTAAGTCTTGCATCACTAAATAAATTGTGTAGAACTGAAATGCTTCCTAATGAAGTTTTTGTCAAATAAATATTCATGTTATTTCATTTCTCCTCTTAATGCTTATCACACTAGTCTAATTTCATACGTACTGAAAACATGAATTTAGGGGTTATTTAACCTATGCAGTGTTCATACAGGTTTCGAAGGCAAAAATTAAAGGTTTTTCAAGGACGTTCAGGCCTCTGCCAAACATTTTTCAAGGATGCAGAGTAGCATCCCAATCCAGAACTGTTTGATATAGCATTGTTTCCAAAATGCTATGGATAGTTTTATTGTACTAGAAATACAAACAATCAGATGAGAAATGTCCAGTCATAACCTTTTGAAAAGGGTATCAATTTGAGCTTGTTGGACTCCAGTGCGAAGTCCTGCGTGTCTTTCTAGTCCTGTGTGCCTAGGCTGTTTCCTATGATGGAACCTTTTCAAGTTCCCGACATGCACAAAATTTATCAGCTTATTATGCAGCTGCTGGGGCATCTCTTTATTAGCTAGGTATTGTTCTTCAACCTTCCTATTTTACTTTCTTTCAATCTTTCTCAAACTGTTCCAATTTCACTGCGAAGGTGATGTCGTTGATTCTGCTTCTGCCGAGTCAGTGATTTGCTAAAGCAGTCAAAATGGTCATGACTGTTTCATGATCATTTTTTTTTCATCTAATCTTGAAATTTTTTGCTGCCTAGAGTCATCAAGCTGTTTTTGAGCTCTGATATAAATTGAATTGGATACGAACTGGACTCATGCCAGCATGAGCAGTCACTCAACAAATATCCACAGTCTATGCACAGTCAATATCTTTGCATACAGAAAAGAGTAATAAAAACGCTGTGTGGTAGCGAATCACTGAATGTTATCAGCACAGCCCAGGGGCTTTAATTTAACACACAAAGCTTTTTTAACTCTGGCTGCATGAGATTGTGGGCATTCGTTGAGCTACTGATTACACTACTGATTACAGTGGCAGATGTCAATTGAGCATTCAGTAGTTTCACTTTGTGTGCTGTTCGCTGGAAAAAGAGGAAGAAAATGCAGCATAAGTGCTGGGAGCGGAGTGGAGTCATAAGAAGGTAAGTTGAAAGAATTAAAGTAGGAGAATGCACAATGAAATGCTGGGAAATGAAACGAATGATAGGTCAAGGTGTGACAAATACAGCATAAACACAGGAAGGGAGCTATCACGAAGTGCTAATACTGTCTTGGTGCTGTTCGCACTGCAGTTCTGAGTGCGGTGCAAGTCATGCGAAGCAGCTTGTGCACTAATGCCAATGTATTGTTTCTAACATGGGGAGTTTGATAGATTAATGCTTATCTACCTTAGAAAGCAGGTCACATAGTAAATATTAGACAGCATTTGTCAAGAAATTCAAGGCTTTTCAAGGAAAGACAACAATTCCAGGACTTTCAAGGGCCTTGAAAATGCATTTTTCAATTTCAAGGATTTTCAAGTGTTTCAAGGACCTGTATGCACCCTGCTTTTCCTTCACAAGGGTTGTTCAACTGAAACTAGAAATTTTTAAGAACTGCCTGTATTGTTAGTATCACCGGCTGTCAGACAAGTGATCACTTTGATCTGGAGCCACAATATTACGTCAGAAAACCTGCAACATGAATATGAACAAACTGAAACAATTTAAGAAATTGCTTGCTAGCAACACTTCATAAATGTGCTAAGAAAGAACTGTGAAGCTCTATAGCTTTGTCTAGCAAAAGTATGAAAGCTATGGAGAATCTTTGTTGGATGAGAACTGAACTGTATTGATAGGTTTTCAATTCTTAAGCAAGCCTACGAAAGATGCAACCAATTCAAGAATAGCACTGTAACTGTCAAGTATACTATGCTTGCCCAAGTCCAGAAGTGATGATACTCAGAAAATACAGCACTGCTGGAGTAAAAAAGTGAGATGCAGAAAAAAAAAAAAACAGAAGCCAACATATCTCATAACAACCTCAAGCCTTAATCATAAGTCTTTTCTTGTCACCCATCATGTGCCCAGTGGCCAATCCCGGTGGTAATGATGGTGTTTAGGCTACTATAAAAAATGAACAAAATGAAAAATGACATGAATTGTCTCAAAATACAACTAAGTGCACCAGATTTGAGAAGGTGATAAAGCTATTAATTGTTACGGACAAACAGGTACACCACATTAGCAATTATGCACCAAAAACTGCATGCAAAGGGTATACCTAGCCATGTCACCTGAAATGAGAGGCATCACTGTTTGCCAATACAATCCCTGTCTGTGTTTCATATGACAAGGCAATGGCAAGAAGTCAACTAGTTCTGTCTCATCCAATTTTTATGCCTGTTTATTGAAGAGGCTATTAGCCACACGAAGTTTCATTAAGATCTTATGAGTGACGGTGTGCACACTGACATATCAATTTTTTTCAGGCACTGTGTACAGACTTTGTTCTAGTATGTACAGTCGTGCTCAATATGACTTGCAACACGGCAGTGTGTGGCCTCACCAGCTTAAAGATTTCGAATTCCTTCCACTAGCCCTTATTTCTACAACTAAACGCTGTTCTCTCACTAGGGGATGTTCCCAAATAAGAAAATAATATTAAGTTACAGAAATGAAGCAAGTTGAAGCCGTGCGCAATCATTAAACTTGTGAGGCCACGCGCTCCCGTGTTGCAAGTCATATTGAGCGTGACTGTACATGCAAGCTGCCAGGACCTTTCTTAGTGAAACAGTGAGGCTGTACTGCGACATGACTGTTGCCAGTGCAACTGGCACACGCAACTGGCACAGTTGCCAGAGCTTGATTTCAGGTAAGAGAGGGTGAGAAGGGTCAACTTGCTCACCTTCCAGTAGGTGAGTCAGTCATACAAAAGCAAGTCTATTGTGACAGAATTGGCATCACTGACTACCATAGTTTAAAGCTGAATTCAAGTCTAAACAACTTGAGGTAAGTGAATAAATAATGGTCTGCAACTGATGCACACAGCAACAGTCATACTGTAACAGAGGTCCCAGCACTTAAGTTCTCATTTCTTGATTTATGCAGTCAACTTTCTTCAATTGGTTCCAAGACTTACTTTTTTTCTCCTGGCTCATTTTTACCTCATTTGCGCGAGGGCTACTGTCATGCATTTTGCCTACAACGGTTTAGACACACTAGCGGGCAGCTACCAAAATATTTAATTGTGCAGTTTACCTTTGGCTATAAAGAAAGGACCTGGTTATAACATTGCACAGTTAAAAAAATATAATTAATTGATTAATGGGGTTTCATGTGCCAAAACCACAATATAATTATGAGGCGTGCCATAATGGGGCACTCCACATCCGTTTTCACCACTTAGGGTTCTATAACGTGCTCCTAAATTTAAGTGCACAGGCTATCTAAGCAAAATAGCATAAATGAACTACTATATAAGATTACAGTAGAAAATAACAATAACCACTCAGAAGCAACAGTGTACCTCAAATGCTCGCATAGTTTGTTTCCAATCTCTTCAAATAAAATGCATCCTAAAGACTTTCCAAATAAATGTGGTTTTTACAGAGGCCACACTTAAATTCTACAACTACATAAACCTTTATTCGACATTGGTCAAATACTACAGAAAGCTCTTCAAGGTATTGGTTTTATTTATGGCTGGCATATTCCTTTAGCTTATGTTCTATGCCAATAAAAAATGGAATTTACCTTTATGTTTGTAGATATTGATGTTCTTTGAAGAATCCTGCAATGAAGCAAGTTATAAGAGACCTAACTGAAACATTCAACAATAAGTTTAGCATCTCACATATGAGTACCTTGAAGAAAAGCTCATTTTATTTAAGAAAAACTGATTTGAGGAAACACCATGAGTGCCATGCTAGCCACCCACAATACTTGTTACTGAATTATTATATGATCAAGTGCAATGCTTAAGACGCTAACAATAAAAGAAATCTTTGCTATATTTCCTTTACTACACACATACAAATAAAATATGACAAATATTGGTGTAAAAAAAACTTTAAGCCAAACCACATTCATATGCAGCACAGCCTTATCTCTTGGCCCTTAATTTGGAGTAGATAAACCAAGCTTCCACATTTCAGCACGATGTGTATCAATCTAGTTTGTATTTTATGCCATAAAGCCATGCATTGAAGCACCAGTTACTACCAGATTTTGAGGTCTTGAGTGTGAAGTTCAAAATGCTTTGCAGTAAGACTGATAACTGGGCAAGTTGGTATATATCCATATTTAAAATTTTTAGTGTGCACAAAAGACAAGGACAAGAAAGAGACACTAAATATGGATCAAAATGCTTGTTTTTCTAAATCCCATGAAGAAAAATTGCCCTTCTTAATTTTACTGCAGAAATAGTTGGTGTACTTCTTAATGAGGGTCACTGTTTGCCACATTTTTACGAGGAGCACTACTATTCTTCTAGGCCAAAATGTTGAATTGATAACTCACTGAGGTAAGCTAAAAAATCATTTGATAAATTTGAGACATTCAATACACTGTCACATATCACAGATGTTCATAGCAAAAAAAAATGCTGCCTAAGAGTGATGAGGACTGACAATAAGTAGGTGAAGTTTCATTCAGTGAAAATAAAAGTTTGCTGGTTTCATCTTTTTCTTATTGCTAGAATCTGAAGCATTTCATGTTTTTCTTGCAAAATAAGCAGGCGCATGTTTGATTTCAATGTAGTTTAAGTGCTCTAATGCCATTTTCAGATTAATTTTCTACTTTAGACTGATGAAATCAGGGCACCAGTTTGATTTGAGGACCCGTTACAATTGAGACAAATGCTGCCAAATGAGTCGGCAGTATGTTATTTTCCTTTCATTGAACCCACTGCATAAATTCACAAATTTCATTGGTCCCGTCCAGGTTGAATAACTGGACGTTGAGTGTACCTGTTATATGAACACTTAATTTGTTCATGTTTGAGTCAAATGTAAACTATTTGCACAAAATTATCTTCTTTCATTTTTAATCGCCTCATTATACATGTAAACCAATCTATCGCTCAGACCAAAACATTAAAAAACAAAACACCAAACTAGATATGAAAGGCACAAATCACAGCTGATTTGTGGACACCTATGTGTATAGGTGTCTGAAGGAATTGAAGGGTCAGTTAGTATTGACTGATGAGGTTTAATGTCCATAACCAAAGCAGGGGCTGTGAAAGATGCCGTAATAGATGGCTCATGAATAATTTTGAACACCTCGGGGTTTTAAACTCTTTTCTTTCTTCCAGAAATGTGCTCATTTTCTGTGGCTTTACATTTTGTCATGATTACGATGATGTTAATATATGGTGATTAGCGGCACAAGAGCCAGTGATGGCCCAAGAGTGCCAAGAGGTTTTGTCCTATTTTAAAGATATTCACTTAAAATATACTGGTACACCTCAGTGAATTAGGTTATTCAATGTGTTAAGACGTTTATTGACGGTGAGATTGACGGCGACGATGCACAATGACAGAGCGCAGACTCGCAGACTCTCACGAGCACGAGCACGAGGGGCGTGCTCTCCGAGGATAGGCGAAGAGGGTGACCCACTAGGAGGCGCTTGAGAGGACGACCCATTAGAGCGTTCCAATGCTTCTCTACAATTACCCCGGGTACGAAAAGGGAGCCGCCTGGCGACCTAACAGCTGGTCACTATGACCGGGTCATGGTAGGGCTTGAGGCGCTCCACGTTGACAATGTCGCGCCCTCGACGGCGCATGTCGGAAGATGGTTCAATAAGTTCAATCAGGTAGTTGACCGGGGATGTGCGTTCGACGACACGGTAGGGGCCTTCGTATTTTGGTAGTAGTTTGGAAGAGAGGCCAGTTGCAGTGGTAGGAACCGAGAGCCATACGAGCGCTCCAGGGAGGAACGTGGGTGCAGAAGTGTTGGTGGCACTGCGAATGCTCTTCTGCCGCTCTTGGTCCTGCGTAGTAAAGGTCCTGGCTAGCTCGCGACACTCCTCAGCAAGTCTGGCTGTGGCAGAAATAGGCGCACACTCCGATCGATCCAGCGTGTATGGAAGGATGGTGTCGATTGTGTGCGACGGGTGCCTGCCGTACAATAAGAAAAAGGGTGAGAAACCAGTGGTGCTTTGAGGGGCGGTATTGTAGGCGTAGGTGACGAAAGGCAGAATCGAATCCCAATTTGTGTGATCGGCGGCGACGTACATCGATAGCATGTCGCCGAGCGTGCGGTTAAAGTGTTCGGTGAGGCCATTCGTCTGCGGGTGGTAAGCAGTAGTTTTGCGGTGAACAACGTTGCACTCTTTGAGGATGGCTTCGACGACTTCCGACAGGAAGACACGGCCTCGATCGCTGAGCAGCTCCTGGGGTGGACCGTGGCGCAGCATGAACCGGTGGAGCAGTAAGGAGGCTACATCGCGCGCTGTAGCCGCGGGGAGGGCGGCAGTTTCGGCGTATCGCGTAAGGTGGTCTACAGCGACGATGGCCCAGCGGTTACCAGCCGACGTCAGAGGAAGTGGCCCATACAAATCGATGCCAACGCGCCCAAACGGCCGGTCAGGGCAAGGTAAAGGTTGTAGACCTGCTGGTGACTGGTGCGTTGAAGCTTTGCGGCGCTGACAATCGATGCAGGAGCGAACGAACTTCTGCACGTAGCGGTACATCCCTCGCCAAAAGTACCGTTGGCGAATGCGGTGGTATGTTTTCGATACCCCAGAGTGCGCACACTGCGGATCAGCGTGGAACGATTCGCATATGTCAGAACGGAGACTGCGGGGTATTACTAGTAGCCACTGGCGGCCGTCGGCGTTATAACTGCGTCGGTGAAGGAGGTCGTCGCGAATGGCGAAATGATGGGCTTGACGACGCAACGCGCGAGTGGATGGTGTTGCCGATGGATCAGTGAGCAAGTCTATCAGTGAAGCGATCCACTGATCCTTGCGCTGTTCGGTAGCGATGGTGTGAATGTCGATGGAAGAAACGGCATTGTGAGACATTGAGCCGTGGGTATTGTCGTCAGGCAAGAGGGAGCGCGAGAGTGCGTCGGCGTCAGCATGCTGGCGTCCGTTGCGGTACAGCACGCGGATGTCGTAGTCCTGTAGGCGAAGTGCCCAGCGGGCGAGGCGGCCTGATGGATCCTTCAATGATGACAGCCAGCATAGTGCATGGTGGTCGGTGATGACATCAAATGGGCGACCATACAAATAAGGTCGGAACTTCGTAAGGGCCCAGATAATCGCCAGGCATTCCTTTTCGGTGACGGTGTAATTAGTCTCGGCTTTGGTAAGCGTACGACTTGCATATGCCACGACATATTCAGGGAACCCTGGCTTGCGCTGCGCAAGGACAGCGCCAAGGCCAACACCGCTGGCATCCGTGTGTACCTCTGTAGGGGCCGTAGGGTCGTAGTGGCGTAGTATGGGAGGCGACGTCAACAAACGACGGAGCTTTGCGAAAGCTTCGTCGCACTCTGACGACCACGAATTGAGCGGCCCATTACTTCCGAGGAGCTTCGTCAGCGGCGATATGATAGTCGCGAAGTTTCGAATTAAGCGCCGAAAGTAGGAACACAGTCCTACGAAACTGCGCAGTTCCTTGACGGACGTAGGTTTGGGGAACTCGGTCACGGCCCGAAGCTTGGCTGGATCGGGGAGAATACCGTCCTTGGACACGACGTAATCGAGTATTGTCAGCTGCCGTGCTGCAAATCGGCACTTCTTTAGATTCACTTGCAGACCGGCCTCGCTCAAACGCGTCAAAACATGCCGCAGGCGTTGAAGATGCGTGGAGAAGTCCGGAGCGAAAACGACGACGTCGTCGAGGTAGCATAAGCATGTGTGCCATTTCAGGTTGCGCAGAACGGCATCCATCATGCGCTCAAAGGTGGCGGGCGCATTACACAGCCCAAACGGCATGACGTTGAATTCGTACAAGCCGTCGGGCGTGACAAAGGCGGTCTTCGGTCGAGCGTCATCAGCCATGGGTACTTGCCAGTACCCTGAGCGCAAATCGAGAGATGAAAAGAATTCTGCGCCTTGCAGGCTGTCAATTGCGTCGTCTATTCGCGGTAGTGGATACACGTCCTTGCGAGTGATCTTGTTAAGTCGTCGGTAGTCCACACAGAACCGCACAGAACCGTCCTTCTTCGCCACAAGAACGACAGGAGACGCCCAGGGGCTGTTGGAGGGTCGAATAACATCGCGGCGAAGCATCTCGTCGACTTGCTCGTTGATTACACGGCGTTCTGTGGGAGATACGCGATATGGACGTTGCCGCAGTGGCGGCTGGGTGCCAGTGTCGATGCGATGCGTAACGGCGGACGTGCGGCCGAGAGAAGTTTGAGCGACATCGAAAGAAGAGTGAAATTCTTCCAACAGGCCCAGAAGCTGGGAACGCTGGACTGGCGTAAGGTTGTCAGCAATGGAGGAACCAAATACATCAGCGGGTGATGAACCAGACGTGGAAACAGCACCGAGCGTACTGGAACTGTGGCAGTGCATTTCATCTGGTTCGTCCATAACTTGTGCGTCTTCGAGGGGTTCCACGCTACCGAGACATTCCCCTTGCACCAACGTGACACTGTACGGGAATGGATTGATAACAAAAATAGAGGTGCTGCCCTGAGTGACTTGCACGGTCGCGAAAGGCACCAGCAAGCCTTTCCTCGTGCAAACACGGTCAGATGGCGAGAGGAGTGCAACGGTGTCGGAAAGACTTGCGCAGTAGACTGACACCGCCGTTGACGAGTTTGCAGGCACCTTGGTGTCGTCTTTGACATGTACCTTGCCCGCAGCCGATGGATTGTCTGCCGGCGTCCAATCAGGGAACGGTGAGAGCTCTATTTCGGCTGGTGCGCAATGAATGACGGCGTCGTGGAGGGAGAGAAAATCCCATCCTAGGATGACGTCGTGAGAGCAGGCTGGAATTATGATCAATTCGACGGCGTACAGAGCACCCTGAATAATGACGCGGGCGGTGCACACCGCTGTAGGGTGAATACTTTGGGCGCTGGCTGTACGGAGGGAGAGACCGGAAAGTGGCGTCGTCACTTTTCGCAGTAATCGGCTAAGTTTGGCGTCCATGACGGATACGGCGGCTCCAGTGTCGATAAGGGCAGATGCGCGAACACCGTCCACAAACACGTCTATCACGTTCGATGGGCTTCGCTGAGGGCTTTCGCAGTTCGATAGCGTCGCAGCCCTTGCCTCGTGGACTGCGACGACTAGTTTTCCTGGTCACGTGAGACCGGACGTGGCCGCATGGGCGACAGTGAGCGACGTCGTGGAGACGGTGACCGGCGGGTAGATGTTGCGGCGCGGGACGTCGGTGACATAGGCGGCGCTTGAGAGGACGACCCATTAGAGCGTTCCAATGCTTCTCTACAAATGGTATTTCAAATGGAAGAAAAACAAAAGTAATTTTTCTAAATGTTTTTACACACGCTGCGGTGGTCTAGTGGTTATGGTGCTCGACTGATGACTCGAAGATGACTCACGGGATCGAATCCCGGCCGCAGCGGCCGCATTTTGATGGAGGCAAAGCGCTAGAGGCCTGTGTGCTTAGATTTAGGTGCATGTTAAAGAAC
Organism: Rhipicephalus sanguineus; assembly: GCF_013339695.2. Classification (NCBI taxonomy): domain Eukaryota; kingdom Metazoa; phylum Arthropoda; class Arachnida; order Ixodida; family Ixodidae; genus Rhipicephalus; species Rhipicephalus sanguineus. Next base: position 201,312,005 of record NC_051176.1, on the reverse strand, counting down.
CCCAGGTTGTCAAAATTTTCAGAGCTCTCCACTAAGGCATCTCTAATAATCATATCGTGGTTTTGGGAGATAAAACCCCTACAATTATTATACAAAATGTTGTACGGAATTTCTATATGAACTTTTAAACAAGCGCACCAAAATGTGGGAGCAAAATGAATAATTTGCGATTGCATCTGAAAGCACTGTGGCTGAAAAGTCCCAGTTTCACCAGAAGGGCGAAGCAATGAATGAGATAGCAACAAATTGGAATGTTATATGAAGTAAGGCTAGCAGCTCACTCCTTTAGCATGCGACCTGGCATAACTCAACAAAACGTTGGTGCAAGGAAACGAAGCCACTGCAGCGAGCGAAGTGACTTTCGTGCTGTCTATGACCTCAACGCAAACATTGCTATGAGAACACAACACGTACAAAGGTTTGAGCCACCTGCAGAAGTCAGACATGCACTCTTGTCTAAGTGAAGACACGCCACAAGTGGGAAAAGTGAATACAATATGTTGTGCATAGACTGTTAGAACAATACTGAAGAAAGGTTAACTGTGGAAACCAGTGGCATAAATCATGGGGAGGTCAGGATGTTCCTGACCCCCCCCCCCCCCCGTGTTCAGGCTGGGTGGGACACCCATTGCAAGTGTCCCCCCTCCCCTTCCAAAAAGCCCTTCCAAAGAGCAGAAATGAAGTACAAAAGTGAAAGCAACTGCTTTTTGTTTCAAAAGGCATTGTAGAACACGAGCTTTACGATATGTTACGGGTTACTCCTGATGTGCTGCAAATGTTTCTTACGCTTGGCTTTAACATGTGATCAAATAAATACTCCTCCATCATCTGCCATTATTAGTTTATGCCGACGGTTTGGTGGAAGTCACTGACGGTGAAGTATGAATCCGATTGCTGGACTAATATTATGTTGTTATTTTTTTTAATCACCAGGTAACATAAACAAGCTTTACAAGGAAGTCTCCAGGGGTAAATCGTGGGAGGCTATTTCTAACAAGTCTACACGATGCGGAAGGGGTGTAAGTGAAGGAAAAGCTGTACCTTTATGTGTTCTAACAAAAAAGCGCTAGTATATTCATTTGATGGCTTAATGCACATGACATATTAATTTGAAATATGCAGACTTGTACACCTTACAGCAAATAAGTAACCGATTGCAATTACAATTACTTCCTCTAAATTGTAAGTGATTACAGTGGTCAATTACAGCACCAGAAAAGTCACTGAGCAATTGCAGAAGTGTAACAGATTACTTTTGCATTACTTTTCTTCAAAATTTTATTGCCGTAACACAATAACATTCGTTTGCTCAAACTACAACGAACTACTCTGGCTTGCATGGTAGAGAGAAGGCTGGAGGCTTGCGTGAAGGCTGGGAGGCTTACTGTGGCTTCTGTGATACAGTGTGACACGTTAACTTTCAACAGGAGTTGTTTTTCGAAGTTGTTGTCGCTGATTCTTCCCTGTTTCCTCGTTAAGAGGTCAGCTGCTACACTAAACACTCCCTCAATGCATGCAATGGAGAGAAGGGCGGCATTGTAACGTAGGAACACCTTGCGCACCAGCTCGTATAGTTGCGCAGTGCTTCGATGCTAGTGTCCATTCCCTCTATGAAGCGTCGTGCTTTGCTGCTGTTGGCGCTCGGGTAAGGCGTTGCAGGTAAGGCCAAGGCAAAGGTGAAAAAATAGACCCTGCAGGGAACCCCATCAGACAGGAAGGGGGCTCCCTACAGAGCGGTCGCGTATTTTTCGGGACAAAAACTGCTGTAGAAGACTGGTTACAACCTGATTTTAGAAAAACAAAGTAATTGATTACCGGTAATCAATTACAAGAAAATGTACTTGAATTACCCAGAATGTTACAGTTTTGAAACAGTAATCGATTATATTGCAAAGTTACAAGAAAATGTAATTGATTACAAGTGAACGATCACTTGTAACGTGTTACATACAACTATGGAAATATGTTAGAGCCTCTCGAGTTGCACTTAGAAACTAACTTCACCAATGTACGCATCTACTATTAGCTGCTTAGTGCTGTAAGATAAAGCTCCCTGGTTTATGCCGAGGCCCATACACTCGGGTTTTTTTTTAAAGTTTATTTCAAACCACGACTTTAATTCTTATATAATTAAAGACAAAACATATATTTATAGATGCAAAATGGCTGCCATGGGAATATGGGTGACCCCCCTTGTGATTTTTGTGGATTTACGCCACTGGTGGGAACTACATCTGTGAAAATTTATTTTTCAGAGCTCTGTAATGTGGCAAATATTGACAAATTTGCCAGATAGGAAAAATGCTGTCTTTGGTTCCCACAATGTATGAAACTGCTTGAGGAATAATTGTGAAGTCACTGTTTGGAAGCATGTAAAAACTAAAATTGACAAATTTCCTATTGCCCAGTAAATAAAAAGTTATGTGCACCCAATGCACAGTACAAAAGCATTTTTGCATTACACTTTATCAGGATGCAGCTGCCATTACAGTCAGGGCATAAAGCACGTGACTTCATGGTTATAAGTGGAATGGCATAGCCACTGAGCCACCATCACACATACAGCATTCTCACTGTGCTGAATTTAAAGCACCAAAAGGGCTAAAGAAGCCTCTTCATCAAGCTTGTTGACAGCTCCCAGCTTCACATATTTTAGTAATATTTGTACTACAGTTTTAATTTCATTTTAAAACCATGAGGCCTTGCCACCCAACTGATTACTCAAACCAGAAAGAACACAATACGTAAAGTTTACTCACTTTCCCATCTGCTCAGCAATGCTCATGAAGCGATGAGAGAAAAGAGAAAGCCGAACAGCATCCAACTCCAGTCCTATTTTTTCTTCTTTGGACTTGCTAACCTGCAGAATTCACAAAATATCAGTTCTGATTCTTAAAACTGCATCACATCTTAAGAAAGCACCACTTAAAATTATGCTAATTCTGGAGTAAGCTGCAAAATACATGAGGCATGGATCCTTTATAGCAGAAATACAATACAGCAGAAAAGTAAAGTGGTAGCGAAGCATAAAACCTTATGAATGATGTTCTTATGCCTTATGAATACGTATGAAAAATATTACTGTAAATATTAATAAATCATACTTCTCATAGACCTTAGGTTGGTTTGTAGGGTCCCAAAGTGACTCAGGCTATGAGAGGTTGTAGAGGAGCACTCCAGATAATTTCAACCACCTGGGGGTCTTTGCACTGAAATCGCATAGTACAAGGGCCTCTAGCCTTGCACCTCCATCAAAATGCAACCACTGTGGCTGGGATTGAACCCGCGTCTTTTGGTATAGCAGCTGAGTGTCGCAACTACTCAGGCACCACGACGGCTAGTTTTGATACACCTCAACTCTTCCCTTACACAAGGAAATACGCTTAGTTTCAAAGCTTTTACATCTTATCAAATTGCTTAAACATACATTAGCCGTAACATGACACACATTATGGTGCATTAAACTGCAGCTCAATCCCTGATGTATTAAATGCAAACAATCCATACATAAATTCTTGAAACTTTTTAAAAATTTTAGTGCAATGTTTTAAGAAAAGCACTTAAAAAGCATAAAAACAAAGAATAATTACATTTTAATCAAAAAAACTGAAATATACAATTCATGTGCTTTGTTAGTGGTTCTAATTACTTGATAACAGAACAAGCTAAAAAAGCTGGGTGGGCGGAAGTTCATGTTGTATTCTCAGCCCCCAACAAACTCCCTTTGCAAGAAGGTTAACGAGAAGAATGCAGCCAGCAAATGTGTAAAGAAGCACTCGACGAACTATGTCTCATGCAGGTGTGAGGTGGTGTACGAGATCACGACATCGTGTGGCAGTTATTATATCGGGCAAATGGGCCGTTGCCTGGCGTGAACACACCAACAACCTAAAGGCAAGAAGCGGCAGCAACTTGGCCATCCACTGTGCAAAGCGTGGCTGCGTACCACGTTTTGAAGTGACCCGGGTTGTGTGCACATACAAAGGTGAGACTGCAAGCGAAGTGTTCGAAGCTTTCGTGATGAAATGTAAAGATGCAACATGTGTTAGTGTGCCCTCGATTAATCTAACAGACAAGGAGTGTGGCTATCTCCGTAACAAATCTCTTTTGACTAAACAATTTTGTGCCGCTGGACGCATGTGCCGCTAGAGGTTTTGATAATTTCCCCTCCCCTGTGTACTCCATTTGAATATATATTTATGTGTTTCTCAAGCTAAAGAATTTCATGGCAAATGCGCTGCTGTTGATGTTATAGAAGGTTGTGCCCATGTCATGAGGCAAAGCAGTTTCTCTGTAAACATGGAAAACGTTCACCTGGTAGCAGCAAGTTAGTTTCTCCTTTTACAGATTTTTTCTTTCTTTTTAAGACTTTCGGCACACAAGAAGCCACATCTGCTACTGTGCACTTAACTCAGCGAAAATCAACTGCATGCTACTGTTTCAGTTAAAACATCAATACACCACACATTAGGAGGCCACTTTCATAATATGTTCTACATAAGCTACTGAAGTACTAATCAGTAAAAGCAACTCACCATGGGAAATAATGAAACTGCACACTGTTAAAACAAAAAAAAATACAAAACAATGCTCACTTCTGAGCCTGTGCCAATCTTTGGCCATTTTTATAGTAGCCTGGTGGAAAATTAATAATTGTTGGGCTTTTGTTGGGACACTGGTGGAAAATTGGGTACATGGATTACCTTGCTGAGTCTTGATCACTGGTCTCATTTAAAAACTTTTCAGCCAAACCTGTGAAGTGTAAATTCTGAACTATCTGATTTGCAAAGTATGACATACGCTGGAGGTCAACTCCAATAACCCCTACTGCCAAAGTTTCTCCTTGAGAATAATAATGTATGTGCCAAAGCTATTGAAACCTGAACAAATATAGAAATTTGGTCTTTAAATTGCACAGTGAATGACTTCGTAAAAAAAAAAAAAAAAACGAAGTCAGTGTTTGACAGAACGCCAAAACGCTACCAATAGAGTTGATAGGCACTTTAAGGAGAACAGTAAATCAAGAACTACTGAAGAAAAACAATGCCTCGCAATATAATATAATCGGACACAAAAGGTGATGATCAATAACAAGCATTTCTCAAGCCACTAAAGCTCCATATGTCATTTCTGAAGGTTCCTACCACTGAGTGTCTTTTAATTATTTTTTCACATTTTCTTTTAAAATCTCAGTTTTCTTTAAAGTTTTAATGATAACGAAAATGTTTTTATTGTGGTTGCCTCAAATGTCTATAAAGTAAGTACTTGCATGGCCTGTCAGTACTTGAAGAAAAACTTCAGTGCTTCATAGTACATGTAAAATAAAGTTACAAGAGCGGGCAGCCATGCACATCAATGCACATCAATCAATGCATCTGGTCAGCCTGCTGCATATGCGCACACACCTCTCTAGGAAATCTGCATCCTGCAAGCAAATTCTGGTGCATGCATGCATGTGTGTGTGAGTGTGCTTTGGCATTGTTCAAATAAATAATAAGGTTGCTACTTGGGTGTGTTGGTGTGCCACTGGTATGTGTAACAGTGCACAATAAATACACAGACAGAAGCTGTGCAGTGTGTGTACATTCATTCCTTTTGTCTATGTCTTTTACACAAATGTTACACATGCCAAAAGCAGGAGTAAAATAGCTCAACCAATGACAACCGTCAAACATGTTACAAACCAGTTAAGTTGGGTTTTCCTACACCAATTTTTCTATTTTCCTTCTAAACTATTAGTTTCTTCATCTTAATGGAAAGAACCAGTATCAGAAAACATGATTACCTCTATGCTTATGTCTCCATGTTTCAGAATTTGAGCACAGCATGCGGGCTCCACAACAATTGTGCTGCAAAAAAAAGAAAATCCCCAGCATCCTCCTGTTGTGACCATACTGATGAAAATACAGTAGAACCCCGATCATTTGAAATCTCTTAATTCGAATTTGCAGATAAATGAAACTGCATGGCTGGTCCTGGCAAAGTTCTATGTATTAGAACAAGAAAAAACTCCCGCGAATTTGAACTGTCAAAACTGCCCAACAGTAATTTCAAACAAAATTTTTTGCACATACCAACTGAAAGGTAGAAATGAAAGAAAAAGAAGAATACCCACACTATTGAACAAGCCAGGTTGGGTACCTTTCTCCCCATTATAAAAACTGTTGGGTGCCCAGCAGCACTGGGAAGTCAACCCAGTACCCTCCACAATGAAGGCGGACACTCTAACACTACAACACTGCTGCGTTCTCGTGAGTGCGCCTCCCTAAGTGCTTGTGCCTTTCCCCTCCGATGCAGTTGCCTACTGCCCGGGACAGCTCCGTGGTAGAAAACAGCAGTGGTGGAGTGGTAGATCATCCACCTCCAATGAGGGAAGTATTCGGAGGCTGTACTCATCCAGAAATGCAGCTCAGGTCCTTGAGTGCTATATTCTAGGGTTTGAGGTTTGTTTGATTTGAATAGGTTGCCGCTCCTCATGGAATTCAAATTAACGAGGTGCTAGCTATTACCAAAGCTATTAAAAACAATGTTGAAAAGGTGACCAGTAGAACATTATAACATTCCAAGTAATTAGAAATACTTTCAGTACAGATGAAATTCAATGCAGGTTAAAAATGTCCATTACCCGATATTTGCCAAAATAATTAAAATAACAAACAATTAAAATATGCCTTGTCTAAATTTAGTCATAGAAAACCACACATGTCCTTTTGTGGTAGTAATGTAGGACATGAAGCAACATTTTTTTTTTACCTTAACAACACTTTCACTATGTAATGTGAGAGAAACAACTTTAATAAACATAAGGCTCCCGGTTACTGTGGGTGGAGCCCCTCATCCAGGGCCCCACCGGCAATTGCGACTCGCCGAGCCTGGTCAAGGGTCGCCAACTGGCTCCCCAAGTCCACTTTGGAGAGCTGCGCCACCCTTGACCAATTTAGAAGTCTTTCCTTAATTAGCGGTGAGACGGCGTCTGCCAGACGCTGCGTTAACTGATGTGTTATGTATTCGAGTGATATGACTGCTTAAGAATGCTGAAAACAGTGCCAGCAGACACGAGGGAAAGAAAAGAGAGGCAGAGGTGATGACAAGGGGTTTCTCAAAGGGCTTTGTCATCGTATCCCTCCCTCTTTTTGTGTCGTTTATGTTCTCTCGCGCCATTGCCACTATAATGAACCAACTAGCTCAACAATATAAATCATATATATTATTTAATGACATCATGCAATCCAGGCAAGAGTTGCTTAGCATAAAAGTGTGACTTATTAACCAACATCTTGCACAATGTTTATTGCATGAAAATTCATACCAGTTATCTTCAATGATGATAGCAGGACCATTAATGACATTGCCTGCCAGGAGATTTTTCAACAGGTACACAGGAGTTTGATGGTAGCTGTCTTCAAAGTAGCACTGCACAGTCTGAAATTTACAAAGTTGTCTACATGAGTTCTGCACAATAAGGTTATAGTAATACTATCATAATCTGTGACAAGCAAATAATGAAATAAATGGTGTGGCCAGTAAGCTAGACCATATTAACTGCTATGAGAAGCGGTTTAGGAGAGAGTCTCATCCACAAATTTTCCTGGAATTTCTATTAGCTTTTCAAGAGCTACTCATGAAAATACGGTCCTCTTCTACCTCAACTATTGAATGTTTCACTCCAGTGATCCATCTGACATTAAGCCACTGTAAAGAAATTAAAAGGTACTTTTACCTAAGGCATGAAGGTTTTATTGCATAGGCTTATTAGAATTTTTTCAAACCACCCTAGCAACACACTTATTGTATGTTTCTCATCTATAACTTAAGACACTTCACCTATTCACGGCTCTAGTTCAAAAAGTGTCACAGCACCTACCATGTGATAGCTATTTATCTATATTTCTAAAGCAGAGGCACAATTTTCCCCAAAAAATTTAAGAAGCCACTTTACATAAAATTTTAAAAATTAGAACACAGAAGATAAATGTCTTACGCTGAACATTCTTTCTGCTGTCATATAACATTTTTATTATCTACTTCAATTACCCTTTAACAATTGTAAAAAGTTTACCGAAATACATTCTGCATAAACAGCGGATAACTTGAATGGCCAAGCGGTACAGAATAATCAATAGCTTCAGGCTTACTGAACACATAAATACAGGTTCTACATTATATTGAAAGCCATGTGCACATAAGCGAAATTAGAAAATCAAATAAATGTTGATGATACTACATATGCTGGGAGTCAGCGCTAGTGGTTGTTCATAGTTAAGAAAGAGAAGCACAGAAATTAGGGTAACATTGAAAGTTAAGGTATGTACAAGACCCATACGCAGATTGTTGTACTTTAATATATGCATTTTGCTGGCACATAGCCTTGTGTAACACACCAAACAAAGAAAGGCACACTAATAGTGCTCTATTCTTTATCAACATGATGTTTCTTATTGATGTCGAATGGAAAGCTAACAAACTATTGGTTTCTTGCTCAGCAAAGTGATTAGATTGGCCTGGTGATTAGATTAAACATTAAATACTTTGTCTGAAGCAGTTTCAGCCATAAATTACACAAAAGAAAGGTTGTAATTTCCATCTGGCACTTAGGTTCAACATCTGATAATAACAAACTGTTTTCAAGTAATCACAGCCCTTTTTAACTTTTGTGACAGGTTCGTATATTGAAGTAACTATGCAAGGTATTGAAGATCATGAGGCAGTGTACGTGAAGATGGATGTGGGGCAACCGTCTATGTCTGCCTACTTCTCTCGGCTTTTGCCTAAGTGAGCCATGTAGAGATCAGCACCAGCAACAACCTGGACATGCGGATGGCAATCCTCCTCTGTCACATAGCAGGTTTTACAAAGTAGACTGTTTTTAGCTGCAACATGTGGCAGTCAACAGAAGTGCTACAAAATTACAGTGCCTCCACTATGGTGCACCACTGCTGTTTTTGGATGCACCAACCAGGAAAAGAAACTTAATAAACTGAAAGCTAATAGACATGACTCAAAAGAAGTTAAATGGGACAGGCTTTTCAGACCACAATATCCAGGAAAACATAGCAAACTGGGACATTTTAATGAACTTCTGCTATATATATCGTTCCTACCTCCACAAGTGAGAGTCCACAGTTTTGTTTATATAAATGCCTACAGTACTAATATTTCCTGCCACTTCTTATGAGTACCTCTACACACTTATAAGCCCAATGGACATTTAGTGGATTTAGTGTGGTGGCAGAGAACGATACCACTGCAATGATACCATGACCTCCAACATTGCGAATCGGTTCTGTGAGATCCCACAAGGTGGCAGAAGAGGGGCCCTGCAACACTTTTTCAAGTAATCGTCTAATGGCTTCATTAAAAGAGCTTATCGCCTCACAAATTGACTGCCGCAAAAATGTTTTAGAATCCGTCAAGTACTAGCGGGGTTACAAGGATTTACCACACACTTTAAGTGCTTTCTCTCTCCTTTTGCACCAGCGAGCGCGCTGAAAGCTACGCAGGGAGGGGGATGACACGGGGGAAAGATTATGCGTCCCTTTGTCAGAGTGTGTCATGACCTTGAGCACTTTCTTTTCATTTTTTCTTCGAATGCACAACTTACTTTCAGTGTGATCGCGCACGCGGGCACGTGGCGGCTACGGTAACTATGCAGCTCACGATGCTCAAATCAGCCAACGGCCGTGGACTTTGGGTATATGGTGCAGTAATTTGGATATATAGCATCATTTGTAGAGAGAAGAGGGAGCGATTTCTAGCTGACTGAGAATTCATTGTAAATTTCAGGCCCCGCACTGCACTCTAATGTCTGGATCGCATGTTCTCAGGAGCCTCGACTACCGATCAGCAGCATTTTCTGACCATGCTGAAAAAGTGTTGCAAGGCTCCTTTAAGAAAGAGAAATTGACAAGCACCCATTTGTAGCATGAAGCCATAAGGTATGGATTTCTCAGAAAGAAAATCTTAGTAGCCAGAAAATTCCTCCTGGTCCGGGGATCGAAATCGGGACCAACACCTTTCAGGGGCAGTCGCTCTACCAAGTGAGCTAACGAGGAAGCTAGCAAATGGCATCGTGAGGGCGGATTAATCGACAACTCAAAGCACACAGACAGAGTATATTGCGAATCGGTTCTGCAGAATCCCCCGGACCAAGACGAATTTTTCGACTACTAGGGAGATTTTCTTTCTCGGAAATCTGCATAGATTTCCTTGTGGCTTTGTGCTACGAATGGGTGGTTATCAATTTCCTTTTCTTGGCCTCCAGCATCGTGTGGCATGATATAGGGCTGTGCCAATCTCAGAGCAATGGAGATACTAAAGTGCAGTGCAATGACTGATGGAGATTGGAGGACATATAATTCAATATGGCCACAGTGGCATGACTTCTGGGTGTAGGTGGAACGACAAAAAATGGAGGAAAGCCCAGACTATGAAAGCGGTGGCTGTTTGATTACTGACAACCTTGTTCATACTAGCACACCTAAAAATACTTTATTAGAAAAGCTTTATAAAGGAGATGTCCTTTAGATGCACATGACACCTTTTATAAACAGTGTTACAGAGCCCATTTAAATGTTAATAATCCTTTATCTTCACACAAATGCACAGTTTACTACTTACAATGTCCTGACACTCTGTCATCTGCAAAAATAAGATACCAAATGCCTACTATGACAGAAGGCTAAGATTAAATTGGGCTGAAATGAAACAGTATTAGGAAAGGCACCTTAATGGGCTGTGCCGACTTCTCTTCTCCAGGGTCAAGGCACTCGCTCTCTGGAAGGCAAGTGCGACCCACAGCTCTGACACGAATGTCATCAACAATTATGTTGCGTCCTTGGAGTATGAAGCCAAATTCCCGCTTGTACCTGCATTCCATTAAAAAACGATTCTATGATATGGCTCACTATAATGGAGGCAATATCGAAATCAAGTATTCAATTTCTGTAACTGCTAGTACTGTTCTTACTGAGCTGCGTTGATGTCAGTAACCATGTACAAGTGCGAATTTTCAAAACTGTGTTCAAACTAGGCCATACAAACCTTGCCAATACATTTTTAAAGGTCGATGCTCCAAAGTAAACAAATTTATTAACAGTTCTGCATATAGTATTTCATATTAAAAGGCACTACAGATGCCGTACTAACCAAAAAGTATCATTACTGACATAAGAAAAACAAATTATGTTGATTTGCAAGTGGCTTTAGTGGGAATGAATGAATAAACTTTATTTAAGGTTAGTCGGACAGTTTCCTTTGGTCAAGGTGGGGGGAAAAGGGGATTAAACAAAATTTTTTACTGAAAAAATATTTTCAGGTTGGGTTCTTCCATTCTGTAACAAAGAATCAACCCACACAGAAATTTTTCACCTGATCATGGCTGTACAAATGGAGAAATTTTAGCTTATTGACATGCTCATTACACCTGCAGCAAAGCACATCTGAGAGATGTTCCACTTCAGCAGTTGACAGAAAGCCTACTTTAACACCACTGAGAGGATGCACTAGGCAGAATTCCAAACACACATGAAAAGGAGAAAGACAGTGGTGCTCCAAAGTAACAAACTGTCATGCATGGCACACTATTATACTGCTATGGCGCACGCTGCTACCAGACTCATTCTTTGTACATGCTATTCTATTTGGCATATTTCTCCATTCTATGGCTACATTTAAAAAAAATCACAACCTGCATAAAGACAAGCAGTGATCACCTGAGTTTTGGATAAAGACAAACAGTGATCAACTGACCTTGACATGAAGGACATTTCAAAGTTTCCAAAAGTGGATACAGACTGCCCAGTAGTAGAAGCAGGAGATGTATTCGTGCCACTCTTCATGAACTCAGGTGGGCACATGAGAGCGCAATCTGTCCGGTCATAGCGCATGTGAAGAAAAGGTTCTACAATGATGTTCTGCCTGAAGTAAAGGAAATATTACAATCTTAATCTATGTTTACCCATGGCCAGTTAATGACAACAGCATTTAACTTTTGTGTGCTTACATTTCAAAACCTTGACGCCGAAGTGCTTCCGTGCACTTCATACTCAACGCTTTGATTCTGGCATCAATCGTAGGGATGTTTCCTAAAAAAATGACAAAATTATCAATCCACTGTGAATTAACCACGCCATGATTTCCATAAAAAAATCCGACAGAAGACAAAAGTGCTCCACATGAAATTCACTGGGTATCAGCACAGCCCTAAAGTGTTGCAGAGAAATGTTCCTTAAAATCTGCACGATAACTCCAAGCTATTGATGTTTTGTAAAAGTGATGCTATAATAGGCATGCAGCTAATAGGAATTCCAAAAGTACAAGTCTACGTGTACATTTCTATTGAAACATTAAAAAGAAAATGAGGAAAATGAGTCTTCACTTGTGTTGAATTATAATACTATGCAGAAACAAGCTACAAGTATAAATATTATTTACTTATTTAGAACTGTTTAGAATCATTATATAAATAGGCACTGCATCTTTCTATTCTCTATTCTGACCACCAATTTTTCAAACTACACATTGGAAATAAAATACCACAGTGCTCTCACCAGCAGTATAGGTTAGAGAACATGGCTCCTGAGCCTCTTCCACAACATCGGCAAGTGCCATGCCATAGGCTGATAATATACCTGCATATCTTGAAGCAAAAAAAAAGAAGTGTGTACATACATACAATAAAAAGTGAAGCCTTCTGTGTAACTATGTTTACACAGCAAATGACAAGCTAGCAAGCACTGCTTCATGATTGTAGCTCTGTGATGCTATCTAGTAGCTTGACAGGATGGACAATGCAATATAATAATAATTTGTGAGGTTTTATGCGACAGAACCACCATCTATTATGAGGCATGGTGTAGTGGAGGGCTCCAGAAATTTAGACCATCTGGTGTTCCTTAACGTGCACTGACATCACACAGTACACTGGCCTCTAGCATTTTGCCTCCATTGAAATGCAGGTGAACAATGCAAAACATCTTGTACTTCACATTTAAACATGTCACATTGGAGAAATTTGGGAAAAGTTCTGCAATTTATTATTCTGCCTCGACCCAATGGTGTATCACAAGCAGTACGTTTCAGGCGCACTAACTCGCACAGGCCCACCAAAGGGGCATCACTTCCTTTAGTTTTTTGCTTGAGCCATAAAGAAATCAAACAGCAGCAACTTCCTTGCAGTTGGGCAACTGGGAAGACAATCTGAGCACAATGAACTAATTGATGTACTTTATGTATGAAGCTCAGGTGAATCAAGTCACACTGAGCTTTCACCAAGTTCATAGAAAAGATCTATAATGTTTTATTTCAGTTTTCCAAGCTTTTACTTCCCCCATATAACAAAGCAGTAACTTAGATGTGTCTTGAAAACTGTGAGGGAAGCACTGTCTATAAGCTTCAATAAAATTTGCTTTTTGCATAGTTATCCAGCACCCCTTACACTAATTGTAGCTTTCATTTTCTCATAACCCACCGCAGCTCACCAAGAGGCCATAGCCTTTCTGCACAGCCAAGTGTTCTTAACACAATTTGCAACCAGATGAAACCAGAAGTTTTCATCTAATTTTCAAATACTTTACTTCGTTACTAAAGGAGTGGTCTGTATGTCACATGCTTCACAGCAGAAGTATCCACTATGAATTACTGCTGACCTATGATGCAGTCAGTATATTACAAAGTATTTTGCAGCCAGTATAAGGTGTGCTGTGTGTCAATAGATTGTGGTTAGAATATGATGTAGTAAACATCAAGTGTTACCAATCAGTCCAGCAACAGATAATGGGTATTGTTAATCTGGACGACAAGATCATTAATTACACTGTTCTTACCATGGCATGCCGTGACAGTTAATGCAGTTCTATGCAGCCGGCACTTCTGTATCAGTATATTGGAGCTTGCAGACTGGTTGTGATATGTACAGTCCTCACGGATTGAAATGCCACAATTTAGGGCTAATTAATGCTTGAATTTTCGCTCCCACCATCTTCAGTTGTTGTAATATTGCCGTAATTTTGAGCCAAACACTTACATCAGAGCCAACCTTATTTTTAGCGGCCAGTTTCGTAGCAACATGATGCAGTGGCCTCGGGCAATTGCACATACCAGTCGTTATATGAAAGTTTTCATGCCACATTTTTATCTGCAAGGACTGCACCTAGTTCTGGGAAGTACGGCCAGAAAGCTTCTACTAAAGGGATGAATGTCGACATTTCAACCTCACATGAAGGTGGCACAAGCTTTCAAAATAAATTTGCACATAGAAGAGCTTGGCAGTTGTGAAAGTCAATCAAAGAGCAGTTGGGAAAGTGGCAACATAATGCACTATAATTTCTCATCCTTTTGTGCACTATGTTCAAGTAATGTTAAATATAAAAATAAGCCAACAGCCTAAACGTATAATTGATTACTCGTAACATTACTCTATAACCACTTGAGGCACTGTGGAACAAATTGTGCATGCCAAGGTTGTGCATTAAAAGCAAAAGCCCTAATGAAAATAACGTAATGCAGTTTAAATGCGCCACATACATATCAATCCACTTCTGATTAGACCTGCACTGCAAGCTTGAATAATAGGTGTAGTACAGCGTTTCAGTAAAACAAGTTGGAAGACAGACTGCTGGATGTTTGCTCTTGGAGTTCCCAAATGGCTGGATAAGTTCTTTCAAAGCATCTTAGATGTTATGTAGTTGATATTCTAATATCTGACATTCCTGTAGACAGTTCTTGAATTAACTCCCCATTCTGTAAATGCTGCTGTCTTTTGTGCATTGGCAGTGGCTTCAACCGCAAACATTGTTGTCTGGTAAGTTGAGTGATGCATGTGGAAAGCTAGGACTTCTTTTTTGATAAGGAGCCTTTAAAAAGGTGTTTTAAAGGCTCGAAAGCCAATTTTAAAAATTCTTACTGTGCCTCCAGTATACTTAAAATGAAAATTCTTTCAGCATATTTATCCCAAGATGAACTTAATTCCTACAAAACTGCACCCTAATATGCCCAATAGTTCCAAAGTTGCACACGAAGTTGCACACAAGCCCCTAAGCACAATTAGCTGACAAACAATATTTCACAATGTGCCTAAATAGCAGTCCACACACACATAAAATTCCCCACATCACACTGGACCCATCTGACCCATTACAATACCAACATCTCCTCTAAATTTCATTGCTCTAGCTCCTGTGGTTTTATATATGAATTTTCAGTTACACCTAAAATGGACCTTCTCTTATGCACATAGTTAGTTTCAATAAGAGCTCTAAGGTAACATACTGAAACAATCTGACAGAGTTCAAATGGGCATTTGACAAACAGGGAAATGGCATTACAGAGAGGAGGATGCAAAACCTACAGAAACAGCATCTCACCTGTGAATGAGAACTTTGGTCATGCCAAGAGCTCTGGCAATGGCACAGGCATGTTGTGCGCCTGCACCTCCAAAACAAGCTAGCAAATGTGTGGAAACATCAAAGCCTTTGCCTTGTGTCAGAGCTCGTATAGGGCGACACATAGACTCGTTGGCCACATTAATGAAGCCCATTGCAACTTGTTCCAAGGTCATGTGCTTGTTTGCACTACCTGGCTGGCTTTTCAGAAATGAATTCACCTGCACAAAACCATTGACATCCATACAACCAGACGTTCATAACAAAACAATGAAATAAATGATGTAGGTGCAGAAGGCCATTTACGAATCTACATCTAAACTTCAAGAGCAGGTTTAAATACCACATAGTGAAGCCCTATTGTAGTGCCTGTTACAGCATGGGCAATTGGCATGTTCTGAACTTCATTAGTTCTGCCCATTAAAACACCCACACCATTAACCACCTCTCTAGATAAAGTGATAATAAGAGGTACACAAAGGGGCTATATTTTATAATAATTTTTCTCGTTTTATTCTAATCTTATATAATTTGGTCAACGAAGTGGCCTATGTACTACTTAAAATTCGTTCAGACAAAAATAGCAACTAAGAGGCATGCAAGCATCAGTACAATAAAAGCTTGTTAATTCGGATTTCACGGGACCAGAAAAAATGTCAGAATTAACCGAATGCCAAATTATCGAAAGTATCAGGAAAACAATAAACAGGTGTCTATTACGTCAATGCACTTTCATTTTCTTGGTGAACATGCAAATCCAGTACTTGTCTTGCATAAGACCAGTGTAAAAGCCGCAATTTTCGTCATTCGCGACTTCGTTCACAATGTGACCGCGGCTCAAGACCCTCGTGTCTTAGGTCGAAGCGTGCTCTGAACTCCTCCCTTATTACGTACTGCCACCACATACATCACCACGGGCACGTGGCAATATTTTTTTCGTCGGGAAAATGGCCGGAAACTGATAGTTCGTCCATCACAATGTAGCAAGCGAGTTTTATGTCAGCATGCGGACCGTGGCTGAAGCACTTTATCTTCAACAGCTCCCACCATGTTTGAGTTTTGCACAATTGCGCGTACAATGCCCGAAGTCAAAACGAAGCTACTGAGTGCCACATTCGCTGTGGACGAAATCGTGGTCGCTAAAGACACAATAATAGCACCCACACAGTTCCGAAGGCATGCGCCCGACCTACGTGTGCCGAGTAACATTGAAAACGAAAGAAGTTTGCTGCTGCCGCTGCAGTGTTGCTCGCCAACAATGCGATTGCGGCAAGATTGTGAATGGCGCCCACGCCTTTCTGAAGACCCGCGGCCGTTTCAGTTGTTCATGAACGCCGTTTTCACTCCTTTGCATTGCACATTTGCGGCACTTTGTGCCTGGCGTGCTCCGAGGATCATCTGAATTAACCGGGCTGTGGCCAAATACGACCGAATTAACCCTTTGAGGGTAGATTTTTTTGCGAAATGCATCCCAAAAATGCACATTTTTTATTGCTGAATTACATTATTCAGACGAATCTATTTAGGAAAAAAAACTGTCTAAATTTTTTTTATGGTGACTGTAAAGTGACAAAAAGAAATCTTTTGTGTTGTTACATGTACATGGTTTCTTCATGAGTAACAGCAAGATAAATTATTAAAAAAACCAACACGACTGTTAAAAAAT
Organism: Rhipicephalus sanguineus; assembly: GCF_013339695.2. NCBI lineage: Eukaryota > Metazoa > Arthropoda > Arachnida > Ixodida > Ixodidae > Rhipicephalus > Rhipicephalus sanguineus. The sequence goes on along the minus strand of NC_051176.1, from coordinate 201,294,959 downwards.
TATGCGTTGCAATAAATGTGTGTAGTTCACAGACATACAAAAATATGTGCACGAAGTGGAGTCAAATGGAAACACGGAGGGAGAAAAGCCACTTTTTATCCAGTCAGCATCCTCTCGCCACGCATGCTTTTGAGATGTCACTCGCTCATCAACATCTGAATCCCAACCCGTAAGCAACGCCTCATATGACGGGCTGACATTTACTGAATCAGATTCCGATTCACCAGCCAAGCAACGACTCCTCCGAATCACCGCAAGACTTACTTTTGCAGCCAAGAAACCGGCGAGCACTTCCATAGCGCAAGCAAACTGCATGGGTGAGCGCACTGAAGAAAATTGTGTAGCAGTGAGCGCGTCCGAAAAGCAAAAACAAGTCCAAAACCTATAATAATCATTCGTCTTATCGCCAACGAAATGGAAGTGGTTTTTGTAAGTCCCCGAAACAGGAAATGCAACCACAGCGGCATCGTTTGTGTCAGTCAGCGCCTGCACGGAAACAGGCGTAATCACTTACCGGGGAGCAATAAACGAGACAGTAACAAATCCACCACCTTTTGAAACATTCTAAACCAGAAAGCCATCAGTTTTGCGGGTGCAATAAGCAAGAACCAACCGAAGGACGAAACCGAAACTAGCAGGCACACCGCTGTAGTAGAGCATAAAAAAGAAATGGTAAGGTGGCTAGAATAGGGAGGTGTGCTGAGCGCAGCGCGTTTCCCTTGGCCGACAGGGTCCCTCTGCACGCCGATGCCGCCAGGGGCGCTGCTGCAGGGGGCGCGGGTACAGCCGCCGCTGTCGCAGATTGCCCGTTGGAAGGCTACCGCATGGAAACGCGGCGTCATATTTTTCTTTTCACCATTTACGTGGTCTTTATTGTACACTGGTCATGCATTTGTGAGCTGTGGTGATAATGCCTTATAAAACAAAAAAAACTGAATGCTGGTGCCTCGTTCCTGGTTGCTACGAAAACTCTGAAACCAATGAGCTGTATTGCGAAGAAATACAGTAATAATGATTTAGAAAATGTATGTTTGCCCTATTACAAAATAAGGTGGCGTTTTTTTTTTTTCTGGCAACCCAGCTTAAAAAATGAAACATCTAATACCCTTATAAAGGAAAGACTTGTGCTTGTGCCTTCGACTTCTAATGTTCGTTGAAAACAACGTGTTAGATATGGAAGCGTGATTACCATAGTTTGCCCCTTAGATCCACAATAACAGATCAAACGCTTTTAAAGATATACAGTTCGCATTATAGAGGATCATTATAGGTTTCCATTAAAAACCTAGTTTATTCTTTGACGCACATTCGTCGCGAGTGCACCCCTCAGATTATATTTGTACAAACGCTGCTATATACTGAATGTAAAAATATAAGATATTGGTTCTACAAGTAAACTCAATTCAATCCTTCACTTAGAATTTCATGATATTTTTTTTTCTGCTGATGCTAAACAAATGCCATTTCGATAGTTAAATGACCACTACACGATTAACTTGCTCACCTGTCAACAAGATACAGTTGCGACTGCTGCATCGGTATTAAAGGAGAAGGCAGGGTTAGGCATCTTCTCTCGTTCTCTTGAGTGGTCTTTTTCAATTTGACTTCCCGATCATACACAAGGAACTTAGCCGCGCTCCCTATTGGGTTGCAGAAATTAGCGCCTTTTTCTGTCTTCCTCTAATCACCATATACATACACCTATACATTGATTCCTGAAATATTGGCTATTGTTTTAGCAAACTCCCGTCAAATGAATCAGCAGCAGTCACAGTTACAGATTCTCTTTCGGTATGTTGAACACTTCCTGCGCCAATGGATTACACTCCTGAGCATGTTTTGTTATCTAATACCTGCAAATTTACAAAAATTTGGGTTGCTGAGGGTAAAGGGCCACTGCAGATTGTATCTGAATGAAATGGCGGACTCATGAGCCTCAGTATCTCTACCTCTAATCATTAATTTACCAGATACGGCTTATACGACATTAAGGTATAGAAATGCTTGTTTGCAAAGCGACATTGGCAAATTATAACTGGATAAATTGAAAGACTTCGTACATGTAAGATATTAATGGAATAAACAGCGTTGTGCATCTCGACAATTAGAAGTTTCTTACACCAGGTTACGCTGTCGAATTCCAGGAGTGAATTTTTATTCATATAATGCTGGTCTCACGGCGTCCCCGTTGAGCAAACTTTGCAATTAATTGAAACAACAGACCACTTCCCTTTATTCTTTCATCAATATTCCAATTAGAGAAAAACAGAAAAAGGTACCTCGTAGATCTACTTCAAAATATAGGAGTAGCAATAAGTGTTCCAATAAACTTATCATTTGGCACCACTAAATTAGGCTATAGTCAGAGGGATGTCTGCTATGCTGTATTCTGTTATATAAACATGACGAAAAGGTTACCCCTGTGGTTTATTTTTCTTTCCCTCTTCTTAGTTCCAAATCTATTTTGTCTAGATCGAACTTTTGTATTACTTCATATCTAGATGTTTACTACCACGAGGGTAAATAAATAAATCTATCTGATAGTATGACCGCTTACTCATTTAGCATTTTCATTTACTCGATGTTTTATTTTTAATATAACTTTCCAGTTACCCTTAGCTTCATATGTCTTATCTTGAAATACCCAGAGTGTGTGTAACGAATTTTTTTTCTTTCGAGGAAGTAGTTACACCAATCGACATTTGCTCATTGGTGCGCACCGCATCTCACTGTGATATATTTCTTCTCATGCTCATTCCTTCACGAAAATCAGCAAAGAAGGAAAGGAAGACGCTAGTGTGCCCTTTTTTACTGCACTCGCTGAAAGCGAAAAGAAAAACAAAATACGATTAACTCAGAAAAGTGTTGCAAGCGAAATAGTGCGAGACAGGTCTGCCGGATATGAGCAGTGCTACGTGGCACGTCGTCTGCTCGACTCCCCGCGCCCCTGCATACAGCGCCCCTTGCGGCATCGGCGCAATTTGGGGACCGGTTTCTGCGGCCGCTTTTCACACCTCCTAATTCTAGCCACCCTAGAAACGGAGAGGCATCGGTGCTAGAAAAAAATTCCACGTATTCCCGAAGTGTGGCAGCGCATGCCAAGCAAGACAAATGATCGAAAAAGGCACGCACTTTAAACATACAGGCAATGACACACATGTATGGCTAAACCCTTTGGTGCCTGTTAGGTGATGCCGTATATGTACGGCGTAAATCCTCAAAGGGTTAACTAGAGTTTGATGCCATTAAACAATACATATGCTGGCCCGGACTAGAGAGCTTGTCCAAATTATCCGATTTTCCAAATGAACGGGGATTGAATTAACGAGCTTTTACTGTATAAGAATTCATAATTTTTTTTGTTCAAGAAGATCTGCTGCATGGAATGTGAACCCTTTGAGACACTATGTACACAATTGTGTACACGACTTGTTTTTGTTAGTTGTAGAGACTACTGGCTAAGAAAGAGCCAGATACATTGAGCTTTGGATCAATTGAACCTCCTGCACAATAAATTTGTCTTCATTTAACTTCATTTCACAGTGCTGTTGCATACGATTACTTTGTTGAAGGCACTACCACGTTCGATGAGTCATTCGACGCGCTGATTCCCGCGAGCCACGTCTAAAGTATAATTTTTCTTTGCTCAAAATTGACATAACCGAAAACAAATTTGCACGATATTTCTAGCCTGAGCTTTGAAATCTGCTTCTTTACATTGGAACCATTCAGCTCACACTATAATTAGAATTTGTTGTACAAGTAACTTTTACACTGTAGTGTCAAACATGTTTTGCATGTAGCCTTGAGCTTATTTATTTATTTATTTATTTATTTATTTATTTATTATTTATTACATATACCTACAGCGCCCTAGTTGGGCATTATCGCAGGGGATTATTACATACATAACAATAGCACAAAGCAATATCAAAAAATACACGCTAGCATATACAGACATCAAGGTAAATGAGACAACACAGTATTACCGAGCTTAAGACAGTCCATTTTACTGACGTTCATGTAATATTTAAATTGATTCACAAGAAGTTCTCTATGACAGAAGAAAAGTTTGGTGCACATACTATATTATCGGGAAGCAGATTCCATTCTTCAATTGTTCGAGGAAAGAATGAAAACTTAAAAACCTTGATACGACATTGGTAGGGCCTTATTTTTCTTGAATTGTCACCTCTCTTAGAATGATAATGAGGCTCTTTTATATATATGTTTCTATCGATCCCCGTGTTACCACTGTAAATGTTGTACAAAAGCTTTAGCCTGACTATCTTTCTGCGCGTGGAAAGTAATTTCCATCCTAGTTCTTCTCTTATTTGTGAACTTCGAATTTTATAATCATAGTTACCCGTGACGAATCTTGCAGCTCTTTTCTGAACACGTTCTAACTTATCTTCAAGAACATTTGTGAAAGGGTCCCACGCTGCTCATGCGTATTCCAACATGGGCCTAATATTAGTCAGATACAACGTTTCCTTTAACGCTTTGGGCGCATACTTGAAATTTCTTTGAAAAAAGTGCAATAAGCGACATGCTTTGGCACATGTCTTGTCAATGTGCGATGTCCAGTCCAATGTCGCAGTTAAAGTGACACCCAGGTATTTCACTTCATTAGCACACTGCACTAATACATTGTTTAGAAAATACGAACTAGACACCTTGTTCTTTTTGTTAGTAAATTGCACATGATAGCATTTTGCTATGTTCAAATCCATTTTCCATTTGGCACACCAAGAACAAATTTTATCGAGATCAGACTGCAAGATACTCGCATCCTCAGCACATCGCACAGGATGATATACAACGCAATCATCTGCATATAGTCTGACATTTGAAATGAGACCCTCACTGAGATCATTGATAAAAATGAGGAACAGTAGTGGCCCAAGCACCGACCCCTGAGGCACACCAGAACAGGCACCAAAGGGTTTAGCCAAACGACGTCAGTCATTTGTGACGCCGCACAATTCGGTACTACTTTGTGCTGCCGTTTGAACAAATAGTCTTTCAGCCAACCGTAAAGTGAATCAAGAAGACCAAGAAATGACAGTTTATATAAAAGTAAGCTGTGCGGGACTACGTCAAACGCCTTTCTGAAATCAATAAAAACAGCGTCTATCTGAGTGCTATTGCTAAATCCGAGTGTGACCCCGTGTAAGAATTCAGTAAGTTGAGTGGCACAGGACAACCCAGCACGAAATCCATGTTGGGTCGGAATGAAAAATCTATTGTTTTGTTTAACCCCTTTTACTCCTCTTATAACTTTTCACGTTTTTTTTTGTTGATACACTGCCTGGTGTATTCATACTTGCATGTATTTACCCACTCCCTTCTATATGTATACTTGGCCTTGAAAGTAAATGAACAAACAAATACCAATAAGTTATGAATCTCTCAGATCAATAGAGTATGTTTAGTTCCTCAACATTAAATACATACCGTGAGTTGCCTGAAAGACAGTAATTTAGTCACATTACAAGGCACTACAACTGTAATAACACGGTTTGTGTGCGTCCTCCCTAGATCCCTGTTATTTCTATAACTCACTGTTTACCTCGTGCGTGAGCCTACGAAAAGCTGCTACAGCAGCTTCTTTATCCAGTGGCTCTTTTTCCGATGGGCCAAAAATCTTGGGGAAATAGTCTGGTAACAGCCGGCCCAAGCACACGTTGGCATCAGTCACTGTTAATGGACCCCCTGAAAAAAGTTGGTGTGGTTAGGCTGCTATAGGATTACACAACAGGGAAAGTTATAAAAGCATGAAGAAATACATTTGTATCACTATTAGTGTTTTGCTTTTCAGGCAAAATGGTGACTTTTTTAAACAGCCCCATTAATATTGAACATTGTCTGCTTTCTGTAAAAATTAGGCTGCAGAAGGCCTCTGCAGGCCCAAGTAGATTTGTGATTGGTTGTTGGTTGTGAGCATGTTTTTAAATAAGTTTCTTTGTGTGAGAGGAAAGCAGAAAGATGACATGTAGACAGTAGTCACCACAGTAAACTATTGCAATGTCAACTTGTGTGTTGGCGATGAATGATTGATGACACATGTGATGCACATGAGGCTATGCTTGACTGTTGTGAAATATCAGACAAGCATCATTGAACTGGAGCACAAGGTTGAGCAGCATTTTATCAAAGCTCTTTTCATGATGATGGTACTGTAAAAAGGTTTGATTTTCTTACCAAGAGTTATTTGCTTTAATTGCCTTACTTTCGGAGATTTTTGCAGTACTACTGGTGTCATAAATGTTATCGTCTGTGCAGGACCTTTCAAGCTACAAATAAATTTGTGTGAATGCATGTCTGTGGACGCAGGTTTTATCGACTGTACAATATATTACGGCAAACATTCCCTTAGTAATTAAATCAACAAGCATGGGTCACACGCGCGGAGACAAATGTGAACAGATCTCACTCGATGACCACAAACACTCAATGCCGCAAAGCTAGTATGACGAAGAGCGCATACAAAGGACAGCAAATGCACTGCATTGCCTCACACTTGTGCGCGCCTCTGGAACATTGAAGATAACATTATTTCCAAAACTAGGTGCATCTTTGTATTGAGACTGGTTCACTATGAATATACTAATCAAGGTATTGGCATTACAGTTCTTGGTGGCATTGTTCAGATAGTGACACTTCGGGTCCAGGAACAGGTTTGCTGCTTCAGGGTGAACCATCAGCACTCTCACTATTTTGCCAGTGTCACTACTGCCAGCCAAGGTCATCAGTGATGGGCACTAGCCCACCCACAACTGAGACCAACGTGAAACAGCGGAGCTGTTTAAGTCGAGCATTGGTCTGTGACGGGTGAACAAAAATGATCACCATCATGAACCAGCATGCACTCTCATCATCCTCTTCGTCACTTTCTGCTTCATTTCCAGAACACATGGGCCGATTTGTCCGGCATGGCCTGCAATAACCCTGATGGCCAAGAGAATGAGTACAGAGAGAGAAAAAGAAAAAAAGAGATAGAAAGAAAGAGAAAACGAGAAATTCTTGGTGAAAAAACATTTTTGGCGAGGCGGGATTCAAACCCGCATACCCACAATCCCAAGGTGAGTGTAGTAACCACTCAGCTATTGAGGTACACTAGCAGAACATAGCATAGCCTTGTACAGTATAGTATAGCAAGGGGGCAGAAAAGGGAAGGGAAGGTGAGGAGGAGAAATGTCAAACAGAAAGTGACAGAAAGAGAGACAAAGAGAGAGAATCAAAATAAAAGAGAGCGAAAGAAATAGATAGAGAGAGAAAGAAGGAGGAAGCGAGAAAGAAATAAAAAAAAAGAAAGAGAGAGAGAGAAATGCAGGAAAGATAGAAAGACAGAAAAAGAAATAGACACAAAAATGTGATGGAAAAAAGGGAGAGCAAGACAGAAAGAGAAGGAAAGAGACAAAGAGAGAGAATCAAAGAAAGAGAGAGAAGAGATAGAAATAAAGAGGAAGCGAGAAATAGAGAGAGAGAGAAAGGGAAAAAAGATAGAAAGAGAATGAAATAGACAGAGAGGGAAAGAAAGAAATGGGAACAAATAGAGACAAAAAGAGATAGAAAAAACAGACAGAAAGAGAAAGGAACAGATGAAGAAAGAAAGGTAACAAGGAAGGCTGCCCCGCTACGCTCTTCCTTCAGGCTTGGCACTACTAGTGCGAAGCTGCTTTTATTTTTTTTGTAATTACGATTGATTTGAAATAATGTTTAAAAAGAAGTAAGAAAAATTTCACTAACATGAGAATCAAACCTGGGTCCTCTCAACCAAGAATCGAACACCCATGCAACATGCCACAAAAACCTGAACAGAAAGTGACAATTTGTGGAGAGCATTTATCACAAGCAAGAAAAAACAAGGAGGAGAACATCTAGCCTTGCAAGATATGCAGGTAAATGCCCTGCCTAGTTGCCTCCTTTAAGAATATGTGGAAAACATGGTCATCCTTCGTTTTCCATATGTGGAAAACATGGTCATCCTGCCGTGGGCAGGCGAACAACAGGGCACACACAGCGTGACGGAACAGTTCACATGCAGGCAGCCTTTGACCCATTCCGCATACAGCATCGAGCAAGGTTGAGCTGACTAAGGTGAAATTATGGAAGTGATGTGAAGTTGCCAGCCTGAACCTAGAGGAGAGAATGGTAGGAACACAACCTCACTGAGATTGGTGTGCACCAGGCAGTAAGAAAAAAGCAGAGGAAGAAAAACAGCACAGAAAATCAGTGTTTCCATAGGTAGCTTCTGTGAGCTGAGCTGCAGCAGTTAAGCTGGTTCCCTCAAGGTGATGTCATCAGGTAGCAAGTAAATGACTGAAAACAGCCTCTTTTCAAGCAAAGCAATCTGTGGCAAAGCAAAGCAAAGCAAATCTGTGCAAAGCAATCTGTGGCAGCAGCAAAGAGAGATATCACTACATTGCTAAACAGTAACAAAGTAATCTTTATGTTACTCGCAAGTGCTGATGCCCCTCACAAGTGAACTCTCTCACAAATGTTGTTGCCCCTCACAAGTGAACTCTGCCACTAAACTGTTAGCATACACCACACTTGTCCGTTCAAAGATAGAATACGCATCCGTCATTTGGAATACACATCAATCATATTTGATCGATCAACTAGAATCGATACAAAATAAAGCGGCAAGATTTATCAGCAAGAAATACCCATGCAACAACAGCATTACAAATATTAAAGACTCACTTTCATTGCCCTCTCTTCAAAAATGCAGATAATTAGCACTGTTATCACACTTTCACACATTTTATCATGGTAAATCCCGGCTCTGTGAAGGTCATATTAACATACCTCATAATATTTCCCAGCATTTTGATCATGCATTCAAAGTACAGCCTTTCTTTGCACGCACAAATAGGTATAAATATTCACCATTACTTCTGGCCATACATCATTAGAACGCACTACAGAGAGACACTGCTTCGATAATTGATCATGATGCCCTTGAAGATTTCCTTGAACATATGACTTGCCTACATATGTGTGTGTGTATGTGCACGTATGTATGTATAAATGTTTTTTATTGTATTTTCTGGTTTTTCCATCTCATTTTTCATTGTATTTTGATTTGTCATTGTATAACAGCAATGTTCTCTTTTTTTTTTTCTTTTGCAACCCTTGATTTCATAACTCTGTTTTACATTTTTTTACTTTTTCACTTGTGTATTACCATTGATCTTTTTTTTACGCCCTTTCTCGTGTAGCTATGTTTTACTTTGTTTATCCTTTTCATTGTATATTGGCAATGTTCTTTTTTGCACCTTTGTTTGCATAACTGTCTGAACCTCACCCATGTAATGCCCAAATGGGCCTTAAGGATATTTGAATAAAAAGAAAAAGTGCACCAGCTCACTTTCATTGTATATTGCCAATGTTCTTTTTTGCACCTTTGTTTGCATAACTGTCTGAACCTCACCCATGTAATGCCCAAATGGGCCTTAAGGGTATTTGAATAAAAAGAAAAAGTGCACCAGCTCACTCTTTTCTACCAAGCTTTGTCATCAGCTCAATAGCGTCACTACAGAGCCTCCTTGCCTTCCTTCCATTTTTCAAGATAAGGAGTCTCAGGCAAACGCCCAGCACACATGTACTTTTCCTTTTTTTGCTGTACTTTGTCATTTTTGGCTCATCAGCATTGTCAGTGACTGTTTCTGACCAAACGAGTCGCCAATTTGAAGGAGCATTAAACATAACAGAAGAAATAGAATAGGTCAAACTAATGCTGATAGGTTAACAGATGCACTCATATTTTACTACAACAGGAGTACGGTGCGCATGTGTGCCTTCTTCAAGTCACACATGCACTTAGGCAGAAGAGGTGGGTGGTGGAGGAAAGGCTCATAACAGAGCATGCAGCATGTAGCATGATGTGACACAGCAGAAAACAAATAGATTCTGGAGTGAGTGCACATCATTTTTGCAGGCTGCTCCGCGCACATAAATGATAGGAAAGTATGGTATACATATGGGAACTCTGCAGCAACCATGAAAAATCCAAACAAGGCAGAAGTTCAGGAGAAGATAGATGCTTGAAGAGATGAATCCTGGAACAAGGGTTGCCACTGGCTCCAGTGACACCCTGTGTTCAAAGATTTTTCATCTCCTCTAATTGTAAAAAATACAAGGCTAGGCACATTAGTCAGTAGCAAGCAAAGCAGAGACTGACAAAATGGTATTTACGGGTAATATACGTCATTTGTAACTTTTTATACTGCTGTCTTGGTTGTTTCTTTTTGCTGTAGTTGTTATGTATTTACAAAGCTTTTCTCTTAGCTCTTTATGTAAATTTTTACAAATATCTTCTTATTGCTTGGCTGATCTTGTACCCGCTCGATCCTTTTATAGAGCTGTGCGAATAGCAAAATTTCGGGTGCGAAGCGAATTCGAATATTGAAGTGTGAGTGCGAATCGAATCGAATAATTTTCTAATATTTCTCGAATATTTCTAGAATATTTTTCGAATACTTCGAAGTGAAATTGCGGAGGAAAAAGTTAGAGAGGATTCCTAAGCATATTCTTATGAGATAGCAACATGAAAGTGTTTCTTTTCGCTAGGTTGATGAAGCACTGGCGGGGTGGTGTTTCATAGTTGTCTTATCAAGAATGAGGCAATGTAGAGGCTGAATTGTATTTATGTACATGATTTGGTGCAACCAAAGTGTTGCCGACAACACTTTACACGTGATAGGCAAAGATGCCATTTCCTCAGCCTCTCCTCCTCTTTCAACTTCTGTGGAAACCCAACTGATGTGGCAGACAAGGGTGTGCTCCCTTCAAGTCCGGAGTTCCAAATCTGCCTCGTAGACGTCGATATACAAGAACATCTGAAATTTTGGATGCTAAAACGTTTCAACTTCCGATTTTTCAGACTTCCTGCCCAAATTTCAGGTCCAAAACAGCATTAATTGAGCCCCCACCTCTGCCACATCTTTCATCTCCATGTTGGAACCAGCGTTTTCTTGAGTTAGTACATTTGCGACCGTAACGGAGCTTGAAAGGCAGCGTTGCCGCAATACGGGAGTGTGATGAGGTGAAGCATGCTGAAAATCTAGGGACCTCTTCCAATCGGACGTTGACTGTCTCTTGCCAAAGTTCGACCGTAGCGGAGCTTGAAAGGCAGCTTTGCCGCAATACGGGGGTGTGATGAGGTGAAGCATATTGAAATATCTAGGGACCACTTTCATTCGGACGTTGACTGTCTCTTGGCAAAGTTCGACCATAACGGAGCTTGAAAGGCAGCTTTGCCGCAATACGAGAGTGTAATGAGGTGAAGCATATTGAAAATCTGAAGGGGTCACTTTCAATTTGATGTTGATAGTATTTGTTTTTGGGAAGTTCGAATAGTTCGAATAGTAAAATTCCAGTGCGAATCGAATCGAATAGCAAACGGTATTCGAAAAATCTTCGAAATTTCGAATATTCACACACCCCTATTTTATATATGACAGAATTTTAGTATGGCACTTGTGAGTCTCAAAGCATGACATCTTTAGTGCATTTCGTTATGCCATCTTGCAAAAAAATTTCCCAAAATCAATGAGTGTGACTTGTTTGTATCTCTTGTCCTGTAATCTGCACTACATTCCATGTGGGCAGTAAATGCCAGTCAACAGAAACAGCATTACATAGGATTTTTAACATCACAAGACATCATACATAGTGCCATATATTCGGAATATAACTGTCTACTGAAAAAATGCCAGGCCTGCGCAGAAAGCACAGCAAAGTCACAGCGAAAGCTGGAAGAGCGGCATTTCCAGAGCCCGTTATAAACTCTCTTGAGGCTATTAATACAAGTACACTTGCAAGGTACCCACTACACCATAAATCATAATTATTGTGAAGTTGAGAGGCACTCACAACGCCATTATTTGTTATTCTGTGAAGAAGCGAGGTACCCGCTAGTCATCTGTAAGGCATTATGTGCACTTTGTTGATGCGGCGGCACATGACGAAGAATTATGGCTGATCCCTTTGTAATGGGTCGGAAGCTTTAACCGACCCATTAGTTATGTAATTTGCATTGTGTGATGCCCGCATAGGCGTGCGCAGAGGGGGGGCAGGGGGGCGGCCGCCCCCCCTAATCATCTAAGAGGGGGGGCGCAAAATCTGCCCCGTACACTGACCCTTCTAGTCACCTAAGAGGGGGGGGGGGGCGTAGAATCTGCCCCATACATACTTTTTAGGGTGGGGGGCGCTGCGATGAACCTTCGCCCCCTCTAATGAGGAACCCTGCGCACGCCTATGGATGCCCGGTCGTTATTTCACTCTCCTACTAGCTATATAACGTATGATAACGTGTGGAAGAGAGAGAGAGAGGGAAAGAACATTATTGAGGCCCTGAGGAAATTGACCATGGGGGCCTTATGGGCTTCCTTGGCAACTAATACAAGTGCACTTGTGAGGTACCCACTACGCTATAAATCATCATATTTTTGTGAAGTTTGGAAGCAGCCACTATGCCATTTTTCGCCATTCTGTGGAGAACAGTGGTACCCGCTACACACCTGCAAGCATTATGTGCACTTTGTTGATGCTGTGCCTGATGACAACGAAGAATTGTGGCTGAACCCTTTGTAATGAGTTGGAAGCATTGAACGACCCACTCGTTGTGGAATTCGCATTGTGCGAAGCCTGGTTGTTATTTTACTCTTGTTTTCTCTCTCGAGCACTTGTCGTCTCTCTCATGGGTGTCTGTTTGTATTGGTACTTCCTTATTCTAACAAAACATACCACCAGGAAGTTGTCATGTGATCTAAATGCAGTATTTTATTTTTTGATATGCAAGAGGGATTTAAATAGTCACCTTTCCGATAGCATACAGGTCCAGGATGAGCCCCAGCTGACTCTGGTCCCACAACAAAGAGCCCAGATCGAAAAAAGAGCATGGAGCCACCACCGGCTGCCACTGTGCTGATGTCCAGCTGAGCATTAAAACGTGAAGAAACTGCAGAATCAGTCACTGAGATGACACCTATATAAAAACTTTTGACAAATGACGAGTAGAAAACTAAATAGAGAAACCTGTGTAGTTTTCCTACTCTGGTTTCAATTGCACTACATTGTTGTATCGCCACCAGATGCACCGTCCGGTGGACACCAAGGAGGGCGGCTTCGCGCCGGAGCGCACATAGAACACGTCAAGCCAGGCCGGGAACGGGGAGAGGACTCTTCTTTATTTACAGAGTGTATAAACATTGTTTAAGGAGTTGGTACACGAAAGTACCACACCTTATGAAACCGAAACTGGTAAAAGCATGAATGCGCGACACCACATACATTATGACGTTTCCCTCACTTTGCAGCATGTCTGCTGTTAAAAAGTGAGTCAATAGGCAATGAAGTGCCCTAATAATTAAAGTAACCAGACAGCAACCATTTCTGATGCATGCAGTCATCAACCTCTTATAGTCAATCTTTTGTCTAAGCAAAAACATTTGAACTGCAGTTAGAAATGCTTGTATGCGAGCAAAGTACACTCAGTGTTACTCTCACACCATTTCACTATCCCAGGGGATATTTGTAGATTATATTTAAAAAGCTGAAAATAGTCTTCTAACACAAAACAACCGACATTTTAAAAATTTTATTGCTAAAAAAGTATACACTGTGTGTAACAAAACAGTGCAGTGGTGAGTGCATAGGAGGGCTCAAAGCCATTTAGAAATGACGCCAAAAACTGCAGCTACTATTTAAAAATGACGGATGCAAGGGTTTAATGACATGTTCTTTTCCTGCACATATGTATCTTATTTTTTTATTTTTTTTTAAATAATGAATATGGTGAAATGGCTAAATGTATTCAATTTCTGCCATTTGCATAAGTTGTGATAGCGAATTTGCCCACCATGGATGTTTTTGCAGTGCATTAAAGCACAGTTGTTGGTTTTCATTGTGAGAAGTTGTCACACATGTTTTTTTAGCATAAGATTGCATTTTTCTCAAAACCACTTTTTTGAAATTTTTCAAACCCTGATGCACGTTTTCTCGACAACTATCTAACCGATTATGCTGAAATTTTCTCAGATTACACTGAAATCCCTTAAAATAGTTTGAAGCTAAAACTACAAAAAACTGTGAGTTATAAAAAAAAAATAATTGGAAAGTCTCTTTCACGGTACGTGACAAGTGAGGGCAATATATTCTTTCTTGTGAGATAAATTTAGTAACTAGTTTTTTTTTTAAAGTAACGATTAAAGCCACTATCATGTGGAATCAGCACGTAAAATTTCATGGTCATGCTATTTTTTATTGTTTCTGAGAAAAGGTACGTTTAATTTCACACCCCAGCTTAAAATTTGGCTCTCAAATACAAAACAATTAAACAGGGCTGCATTGAAAGCCAAAAGTATTTTTATCCAACACGTGAAACTTTACAGTAACAGACAGAACAGGTGTTGAGAGATAAAGCTGAAACCAGGATGACTCATTTACCCTACCGTACTTCCTTAAATGTGCCATGTACAGTGCTGTCCACTCTTAGGGTAAACACGGCTCAGCGTGGGCACGCTCTGCGGAGCACCAGAGCATATAGCGTGGCCGTACATCGAAACGAAACGGCACAGGCGCACGGGAACGTGCTGCTCTTGCTGTACTACAGCGAAGCAATCGCGGGCGTGCCAGCACCGGCCAGCACTGCAGCAAACGATGCGATGTAGTCGCTCCTGTGGGTTCTTGTGCGCCTGCGCCACTGCACTTTGATGCGCGGCCGCGCTAGATGCACTGGCGCTCCACAGAGCGCGGCAACGCTGAGCCATGTTCACCCTAAGAGTGAACGGCACTGTACATTGCACTTGCATACAAATACCACTCGATTCTGATAGCTGTATTTGGCATGGCTTTGAAGTGCACAAGCTTATTTTTGCATTTTAGTAAACCAGGAGTCTCAAACTCATCTCAGCTGCCGGGCCGCAGTCCCGAAATTTAGTACATCAAGGGCTGGGACAGCGAAGAAAGTCAGAGAGGGGGGTTGAACAAAATGTCACCTAACGTTGGCCTTTCAAAGAATGCTTTTCCAATATCTCATGTATGGGTCATATCCGCAAGTGATTTGACGTAGGTTTCGAGAGAGATATCAATGCCAGTCTGCAGAATGACTAGAATTTTGAAATAGTTTTTGTTCTACAGTGATGTTTCAACACATAGTGACCGCATGGGGTGCCTCAGGAAAAAAATGATTGAGAGCAGTCCCGTCTCTGTAG
This sequence comes from Rhipicephalus sanguineus, assembly GCF_013339695.2. Classification (NCBI taxonomy): domain Eukaryota; kingdom Metazoa; phylum Arthropoda; class Arachnida; order Ixodida; family Ixodidae; genus Rhipicephalus; species Rhipicephalus sanguineus. The sequence goes on along the minus strand of NC_051176.1, from coordinate 201,279,732 downwards.
CTCCCCCGAACAAAGTGTTATTTATCGCAACAGGCGAGAAAATAATGCTAATAGCATTTAGCAAATTCACAAAAATTTATTCCTTGTGGAGTCGCAGGCCACTAGCGAAAGGCTTGCAGGCCGCATGCGGACCGCGAACTGTTTTGGACCCCTGAAGTAAACAGTGATGAAACGGTCAAGAAGAGGTGATGATCACAGATTAAAAGCCTCTAACAGCGTATGTTGTAGGAGTACTAATGCCTAAAGAACAGGTTAAAAGTTAAAACAGGGAAGTGATGATGTGATTTCTTAATCTTTCACAAGACTGTAAGGAGACAGTTCTTTCTAAGTGAAGGAAAAGAGTGAATGTGAAGTGAAGAGCAACTGCCCCAGAAATGCATTGGTCCTGGGCTTGAATCTTGGAACAGGGTGAATTTTTCATTAACGGGGAAGCTTTTTTTCTTTTAGAAATTCATGTGGATTTCCTTGTAACTTCATGCTACAGATGGATGGATGACAATATTGTCCCTTTTCATGAAGATAAAGTGTTATTGACTCAAAAACTTATCTATATCTCTAAGAGTGCTACTGCAGAAAAAAGGAAATTATACATGTGGTAAAGAATGTTCCCATTAGCCACGTTTACTCAGACCATGAACAATACTATAGTCAATGCTTGGAGAATTCACTAATTATTTTATGATGGTCTACTTCAGCTACTCATCTTCATGAGCACTAAAATTTAGTTAAAGGCAATATCTTTAGAATCCTTATGATGTTAAAATAAACAAATGGAATCCATACCAACACATTCTTAACCATTTGCTTGAATAAGTCCGAAATAAAGAAGCATGCCTCATCTTATCATAATACTCCCATCACTCCAATAATAATAATAATAATAATAATAATAATAATAATAATAATAATAATAATATTAAACTGTTGGGGTTTTACATCCTGAAACCATGACATAATTATGAGAGACGCCATAGTGAAAGGCTTTGGAAATTTCGACCACCTGGGGTTCTTTAATGTGCACCTAAATCTAAGCACACAGGCCTCTAGCATTTTGCCTCTATCTAAATGCAGCCGCTGCGGCCAGGATTTGATGCCACGACCTTCGAGTCAGCAGTCAAGCACCGTAGCCACTAGTCCACTGCAGTGGGTCTATTCCCATCATTTTAACATGAGCTCTCATAGTTCTCTACAGAACCATGAGATCAACTTTCAGCCTCTCCCTACTTTCCATGCATATGCAGGTTTCTTGGTTGCCCTTGCTTTAATTTTTACTCTGTTTTCACAATAACGTGCCACTTTCCCAATGACAAATTTTCTCAGGATATCATATGTTGACCATGCTTATAAAGTTTAATCTCATTTTCGCCCAAATGAACAAATACCAAAACTCTTGTGCTAGGTATATCTACAATGAAATTACACTCACTTTCTTCCAGTGTTATAACCTTAATAGAGCTGTTTTCATTTCAATAAGCATTTCAAATGCTCATAAAATTCAACAAGTCACAACAGATTTTTACATCAAAAATCTGTATTGAATAATGAACAATCTCTTATTTCCCATTTACTATTGTTATTTACTGTTGTCATGTTTTTTTCGTACACTATTGTATCACCAACCAGTAGCTAGTTTTGCTCTACGAGACTTCACTTCATCCTAATGAATAAACAGAATTTTGCTGCACTTATACTGCCTTTTGTTCATGTTTTGTTTGTTTGTTTGTTTGTTTGTTTGTTTGTTTTCGCATTCACTATGGTCAACTTTACTATTTTATCTGCAGGAGTTCATAACTTCATCTTTTTCACTGCTTGTTTTAAGTCACTAGGAATTTTATACTTTCCCAAATCCAACACCCATATAGTTGCTCTGGGCTCTAACGTGCACAGGAAATTATCACGACAATTCAGGCAAATTGTTAACACATTTTCAATTACAGCAAGCAATGGACCAAAAATTTGTTATTGGGAAAACTTCACAACAAGCTTGTGGTCACTAATATCTAGACTGAACAGCTTCCTGATGAAAAGAATGTTCTGTATGCTGTACTCCTATACAATACACAAATGATAATTTCAAGAGACCAAACTCAGAGTTCCTTTTCTCCACTTCAAAAATGCAACTAACAAATTAATTAGGCTTTAAAAGATAAGTATTTTTGCTCCAATAAAAATAAGCCCATTTACAAAATAAAACTAGGGCGAGACTTAGCGGATGATTGGTTACATTACTGCATACCTCTGCTAATCATCAAAAATAAGGAGCATTCGTGGACAATTACTGGTAAAAGAGAGATGCATTAAAATAAATGCAATTATGCCTTCAAAAGATCAAAACATAAACCTCTTACCTGAGGAGCTTGAATTGTCACACCAGCAGTTGTTGTCTCAAAGGTATGGTCAAAATGGCCATCATATCTGCTAACATCAGTAGACGTTCCTAATAAGTAAAACAATCAATAGTTATCAAGCAATAAGAACTGCCATTTTAGAAGGGTTCCTGAACGGCACAGGCCAAAAATAATGCACGAGGAGGATGTGACAGCTACAGAACCTGCCGCACATAATAAAACAATTATATTCAGTACCCCTAGTAATCTTAACTACCAAAATTAAGACATCACTTTTTGCTTTTCATTAACAAAACAAGTTGTATTAAATACAGAAAAATTTTAAATTAAATTAGACTTCACAGTTCAGTGTACTGGTGCAAACAAGCAAGCAGTAAATTTAACATCAAATAAGATATAAGAATAAAATCCATCGATATAACAGCAGACACATTCCTTCTTCAGACACAACTTAAAGGGCTCCTCACCAGGCACCATAGCAAATTTTGCTTAATTATTGGAAAGTTGTAAGGGGCTGTCTGGGAAGAGTTTTACCAAAATATTTTTTTCAAATTGGTTCACTATTGGACAAGTTAGTAGAAATTGAACTGTCTGTTAATGTGCCTCCAGGAGGTGAGCTTCACTGCCAAAGAAACACTCTCTCCCTTTGCCTCAACTAACATTCGCATGTGCTGCATACTCCCAAGTGCCGGAGGAGAGGGACAACTTGTATGTTGATGTGACGAGCCCTGGTTTCTTTTCTTTTTTTCCCTCTCTTTCTATTTTGCGCTCTGCCCTGAATGAAGACTCAAAGTAATGTGCCATAGTCAGTGAAATTCATGGACTGTCTGGCTGAGGGTGAGAGCGACTCCACACATGTGCAACAAGGGCAGGCGACATAGATACATATGCGTGTTAGCTTGCAGTCTCTCTTGAAGCGCGGCTCTCATGAAAAGGAGGGCATGCAGTGTTCTGTTTTAAATCTCTACAGTTTTCACACCATGCATGTGCTTCATAAGCAATCTATGCACCACGCGTGTTTGTTTGCAATGCCCAAACCTGACGAGAGGCCCTTTAAAATTCTTTTAGCAGATATTCGGAGAGTATGGATTAACTTGTGGATAAAAACAAGCAGAACTTCACATCTCTGAAAGACATAAAGGAAATTCTTTACATTTTGCCAATCCTCACAATTACTTTAACTTATGTAATATAACTCAAGTTTTTAGCACACAGGTTAATCATAGCATCTTAGAGCAGTAGAATTCATTACAGTAAAGGCAACCCTGTAAATTTTCTTTTCTTTTTTCCTTCTATCTTTTTTGGCGACCCTTTCACCAAACAGCACCACTTCTACAGGTAACAAGTGAATATTTTCCATAGCGCAACTGTATTGTCCAAAATCTACTCTCTACAACTTATGAGAAGTCATTGAACATGCTGCCCTGACAAAGACAAGTCCTTGACATAAGTTTTTAATTACATATTTTTGTAAATGTTTGGGAGAACGATTACAACTCAGCAGCAATGACCAATGCTGAATCATCAAACGTACAAAACTGAAGCAATTTATCATTAGAACCACCATAAGCTGGCATAAAATAGAAAATTGCTGGAAGGGAGACCAGCTTGGACATTCTAGAACTCATCCTATTTCTCTTTTATGTCCGAAACACTGATGTGGCTTATTAATGAAACTATCAGTTTTATAACAGTACTCAAGAAAGTGGCTGAACAGACAGCTGTAGCTGCCGTAGCTCAATTGGCAGAACATTGACTGCGTTAGGTAGAGGTTGTGGCCATTGCTGTTCATATCATCAAGTTGTCTATTCTTCCACATTGGTTTACCTTTCACTTATTATTCCTACACTTAATATTAAAACCACAGTACATTTTTTTATATGCATTCTTTAGCCCAGCTCTCTATTGGCTTCCTATGTTAGTCCCCCTGATTCTTACAACTCATCCTGTATGACAAGAGTGTGACATAGCATTGCTGCAAAGATCAATGAAGAAAAAACATTTTAAGGTAGAACTGTTAGTAAAGATCATTTATATGAAATAGGCTTGGGTTCAATCTCAAACCTATTCCAAGAAGAATGGAGCCCACTAGCTACACTAGCTGTTTGGGCTGGATGGTTAAAAAAAGCCTGATTTTGCACCCCATTCAAAAGCAAGGAAGAAATTTCTGAGACTTTTTCTTGTGATTTCTTAGGTTTTATCTATAATTACTAGTGTAAGAAGTGGTAAAGCATCGCTAAGGAATTCAGTTTCATCTCACTATGCATAGAGAGCTCGAATTGACTACCAACGCTCTGAAGAACAACAAAGTTAGGTACATATATAGATTCAAAAATAATTTTTATGCCTGATCACATACATTGGCATTATGCACCATGCTTTCAAAAAAAAAAAAACTGTTGCCCTTTACTTCGATGCGCTCTAAGTTTGTAAGGCGGGGAATAAATAGGCATTTACCAGAATTTCACTTTTGAATGAGAGCATCCCTTTGACCTAGTGGTCAAAGAGATGTATGCGAGGCATGTATGAAAGTATCACCTACGCCCCCCCCCCCCCTTCTCATCTTACAAATGGTGGTGGGCAATTGAGAGTATCCCTTTGACCTTATGGATGAAACTTTAAGTGCAATCTCTCTCAGTAAGTCTGACCTTTCTCAGCATGAAACAAGCTTAGTTCATTGTTTAAACTTGTAAATAAAAAAAAAGTTTTTATTGCTGCCTGTAAAACGAAGTATGTAACAAAGTATGCAAAGTGCACAGGTGAACTTGTTCATCACATACAACTATCATGCTGTGCATGCAACACTGGCGCCAATCTAAATAACAGGCTACAAGAACACAAAAGTTCATGAGCAGATCTTTGGGCCCTCATTAGGCAGTGCACTGCTCTAGGTGAAAGTTCAGGTCTTTATTTTAAAAGTATGTGATTGTGGCAAAATATGATGATTACAGCTAGGGCTCGAAAGATTTGGGAGGCGTTTCACATGTGTGTTACAGGAACTCTGTGGGTTAGCTTCCCATCTGTTGCATTATTAGGCTTCCCATCTGTTGCATTATTAGATAGTAGTAGCAAGATCTACCACCTGTCAACTTAAAACATGTGTCACACTGCACATGCTATGTCCCCTTTTCATGGCTGCATGAGCAATCTGTATGCAAATTTATCTAGCACTTTACGATCTGATATTGCTGTGCAAGCAATAAAACTGGATTATTGTTTATATTTCTCTCTCCTGTCACTTTCTTTTCTTTCTTGCAGATTCTGTGCAAAATAAGGATTTTCCTGAATGAAAGAATATCTCAAGCATGTTGAAATGCTTATTAATGTTTCTGATCTTGTCTTCCAAAGTCATGGCACTACACCATTCCACCAAAGAAACACATCTGATGATACTGTGCTATGACTTTAAAAGTACATTTAGACTTTTTAGAAGGCATAAACAGGTAACTTGACACTAACCTCCCATATCAAAGCCAATCACAGGCACTTTGTGTTCAGCACTATAGGAAGTTTTTGCATAGCCAACAACACCCCCAGCAGGACCAGAGAGAATGGATCTGGATCCCGAAAAGCTGTGAAAACAAGTACATACAGAAAAGCTAGTAAGAAAATTGTACACTGAAAATGTTTTCAAAAAAGAAAAAGGAACGAGATTCAAGCACATACGTTTCCATGGGTGTCAATCCTCCATCGGATTGCATGAAGAGGACAGTAACATGCTGTGGGGTTGAAGGAAATGAGTGAGGCTGCTTATGCTATCAGTTGCCAGCATCATTAAAAGAGAGAAAAATTACTTTGATGTTGTCCTGGAATCCACAAGCAAAACTCTTAACATAGTTCTTGATGCAGGGAGTCAGGTAAGCATCAACACAAGCTGGAAGGAGAAATGAAAGGAGGTTTATACAGATGCACAAGGCTAACAATAGCAAGCTTTTCTTTTAAAGTGATAGATTTCTTTGACTCTTTTTCCCACTTTGCATATTTCTGGCCGTTTATGGGAGGAGATTCAACTTGGGCCACTAGGTATGCTGGCTGGCTTAGTGGACAACTTGGATTACTGGGTATGTGTGTTTCTATATATGCCCAAACCGACCACTTCGGCACTGCATATGTGATATCGGTAAATGCCTATTCTTGACTTATCCCTCGTAATTGATGTGCCAAGAGAGAGAAGAGGGAGAAAGGAAAGACAGGGAGGTTAACCAGAAGCAGTCTCCGGTTTGCTACCCTGCACGTGGGAAGGGGAAAGGGGATGCAAAAGAATGAAAGAGAAGAAGAAGAGTTTGTGACGACAGCACGGGACAAAATACCACAACAACAAAAAAACGAAGTCATAACCGCAGTCCAAGTACTACACAACATTTTCTTCCAGCAAGGTGACACAAAGTGTATGTGGGCTTCAATATATTAAATCAGGAGTACCAGACATCAATTTGAATTGAGTCATACCAACAACTCCACATTTATCACAACTACTTGATGGACAGCCACTGCAACGAAGTAACGCAACGAGACTAGCAATAGTGGGGGTTCCTACAGAGTTGCAACTGCGGTACTGTGATCACAAGACTGACTATGCCATAGCATCAATTAACATTGTGGTTAACAGTGAGATGGTTATTTTGTGTATATGCTGATGTGCTCATAAATTTCCGTGATTCATGGATGGCATGGGAATACACAACATGTCAAACAAAAGCCTGTCACTGACATTGTTGATTATTTCCAATGGCTTTTGCCACAATTTTGTTACATTTATAATTCAAGCATATACCCCAGGAATCATTACATGCAGGTATATATTGTGAAATTCCTGAAGCGGACAGAGCCAATCATTACATCCACACACAGTGATATAGTACTTACAAGCATTGTTACATATACAAGTGTGAAAAAAATTTAGAACATTATTCTATGTAAATACTCTTTATCAAAAGCTTCAAAGCCACTGTCAGACTAGGCTTGTCGTTTGGCCATGAAGTGAAACCCATGCATAATTCTGAAGTCCAGGGTACCAGAGGTGGAGAGGAACAGTGCTTATTACTACCCTAAGCTTCCAAGCACCAAGGTGTTTGTTTTCACAAATGCACAGTTAATACTTAATTATAAATGGGTCAGAATCTGTACACATTAGTGCAATTTGAAAACCACAATGTTAAGAAAAAACTAGTGCATAGGATTCCAATGTGCTGACAACTAGAAAAAAAAAATGTAGCTGTTTTGACCTAAAGGCAAGTGATAGTAACGTATTATAAATAGAGCTGTGCGAATAGCAAAATTTCGGGTGCGAAGCGAATTCGAATATTGAAGTGTGAGTGCGAATCGAATCGAATATTTTTCGAATATTTCTCGAATATTTCTAGAATATTTCTCAAATACTTCGAAGCAAAATTGCAGAAAAAAAAGTTGGAGAGGATTCCTAAGCATATTCTTATGAGATAGCAACATGAAAGTGTTTCTTTTTGCTAGGTTGATGAAGCGCTGGTGAGGTGGTGTTTCATAGTTATCTTATCAAGAATGAGGCAATGTAGAGGCCGAATTGTATTTATGGACATGATTTGGTGCAACCAAAGAGTTGCCGACAACACTTTACGCGTGCTAGGCAAAATGCCATTTCCTCAGCCTCTCAACTTCTGTGGAAGCCCAACTAATGTGGTGGACAAGGGTGTGCTCCCTTCAAGTCCAGAGTTCCAAATCTGCCTCATAGACGTCAATATATAAGAACATCGAAAATTTTGGATGCTAAAAAGCTTCGGCGTTTGATTTTTCGGACTTCCTGCCCAAATTTCAGGTCCAAAACAGCATTAATAAAGCCCCCAACTCTGCCACATCTTTCATCTCCATGTTGGAACCAGCATTTTTTTTAGTTAATACATCTGCGACCATAGCGGAACTTGAAAGGCAGCTTTGCTGCAATATGGGGGTGTATATTAAAATCTAGGGACCACTTTCAATCGGACGTTGACTGTGTCTTGGCTAAGTTTGACCGCAACGGAGCTTGAAAGGCAGCTTTGCCACCATACGAGAGTGTAATGAGGTAAAGCATATTGAAAATCTAGGGATCACTTCCAATCGGACGTTGACTGTCTCTTGACGAAGTTCAACCGTAACGGAGCTTTAAAGGGACACTAAAGGCAAATATTAAGTCGATGTTGATTGTTGAAATAGCGGTCCAGAAACCTCGTAGTGCTGCTTTTGTGCCAAGGAAGTGCTTATTTTGAAATAAAATCACGTTTTTAGTGGTCCGCATCGCGTTAGCGCGCTTCAAATCTCCCGCCTGAAAATACGACTTTCATATGTCACTGCTGCCGTGCCCAACGTTGCCCGCTTTTACTGCGCGGCCGCCGACACTAGTAGCAGCCGAGCGCATGTAGCGGGACCACAGTAGCAACAACGGCGCTGCGGCAAAGACTTGCTCGGATGGGCACATTCAAAGCTTTCACCAAGTTGCGGTTGGTCTCGTAATCCTCAGTACGAAAGTGCAGCGAGCACACACGCAGAGGTTTTGACTGTTTAGCACACTGGCACAATGGCATGACACTAAGCCACTTCAAGCGTAAGGGTTCATTCCGCGGCACCCAGTGAAAAGACACACCGGTTTCCTTGCTGCAGCACTGGCGTTGTGCATCATGCGGGCATCCGGCAATATCACACGCATGCGGCATTTTGTCGAACTTTCTGTCAGAGCGACTTTCACGAGCGCGCAAAACACGCACGGCAGTACGCGATCCCGAAACTACCACTGAGACGGGCGAGACGCAGTTCGGCGAAAACGAAACCTTTGAACCACGCGCGCCGTTCCCCATGGCAACGCCACGGAGGTTTTGTTTTCCATGAATCAAGCGGAAACAAACGAACAGCATTTTATTACGTCTTTTGATGCTCGGAATGTTCTTTTTTTACTGCTGCTAGTTTGATTACTAGTGATTTATTGTAGGCCGACTTCCATACGTCATCGGGATCACTTCGAAAATGTCCCACTCGTGGCGCTCATCATGTGATACATTTAGCTTAATTTCTCGGTAAGTAGGGCACTGCTGTTGCTAATATTGCCGTTTTAGAAGTTGTCATACATTGGGCTTTCACTCTGACATAAATTGTTATTTGCCTTTGGTGTCCCTTTAAAGGCAGCTTTGCCGCAATACGAGAGTGTAATGAGGTGAAGCATATTGAAAATCTGACGGGTACTTTTAATTGGATGTTGACAGTATTTGTTTTTGGGAAGTTTGAATAGTTCGAATTTTAAACTTCCAGTGTGAATCAAATCGAATAGCAAACACTATTCGAAAAATATTCGAAATTTCAAATATTCGCACACCCCTAATTATAAACAATTACACAAAGTAAGGCTCATGGTTTTATAGGCCAACATACAGCAGTAAACATTCACTTACTAATTAAAACTAATAAGCATGGTGTCATGCAAGCACAGGCAAACAAACAGGTGTCACTTGATGACAGAGAACGCTCGATGTCAGAGCGCTGGCATAATGAAAGAGCAGGTAGACGAGAGCAAATGCTGTTTTGCCTCTCCCTTGAACACATCTCCATAACTTTGAGATAATGTGACCTCTAACACTAGGCATGCATGTAGATAAAAACACCAGCCATCATGGCTTGCCCTGCCTTCACACCTGCTGCACAATACGTGCAAGGTAGGGTGCATGGGCCACTTATTCATTCTCCCAGGGGGAAGCTAGCACACCTATCACGGCCTGGCTAGCTACAGGAGATGCTTGCTCAGCTAAGTGCTGTTCAGTTACCTGCAGGGTCAGTGCTGCTGGCCTAAAAAACTAATGGAATGTTAAAATATTGAGGAGAGGTACCATCAGATATGAAGGAGGGCTGCATGCTCCCCGCAGATGCTAATGAGCCCCTTTGCTCGTGTACAGAACATCTAGGAACTTTTTTGTTTTTTGGAGCTGTAATCAGCTAACAAGCAGATTAACTGACACCTATCACATTAGAAAATGAGAAAAGCATGCATCAGCCAACCTTCTGTGGTGCTTTACAATAAAGAGTGCTTTTGTTGATTTTTAACAGTCACGCACTGCCAATTTTTTGTTTGTTAAACGTGTGCTTGGTTAGTTCTTGTAGTTTTCGTGGCCTCTGAAGATTGAAGCATTGTGTTACATCTCTCACTTACCCCTGCATGCACGGTCGTCTTGTTATATATGAAACCTGACATGACATGACAAGAACTTTATTGGAGTCCTGAGGAACTCGAATCTGGGGAGCCGGAGGCCCCCAGATCAAGTTGGTGGCTCCACCCACAATGGGACTGCCTGTCCAATAAATTTTTCAGTTGAAAGAAATGCCCTTATCCTGTCCCTTATGCCTCATCTTTTGCTATCTTTAATAAGTGCTGAAGATAAATTTAAAACTTTTTTACAGAGCCACTGTTTTTTTTGTTCACTGTCACAGGACCAGTCTTGCTCAACAAGCAAAGCCAGGCTTCAAGCAAAATGTATACCCGACAGAGTGAGTGCAGGCTTTCCAACTTATGCAATTCACATGAACGTGCAATGCAGGCTTTGTGAGTTCTGGACTGACCTGTGAATCCTCTAGGCACAATGCGGACCATAGGCATAACATCCGATGACAAGGACACATGCTGGAAGCCCAACTCAGTGGCACACTGCCCCACCAGAAGCTCATGCTCCTTGAACCTGTAAAAAAATTTGTCAATGGCATCCTTTTCTCTGAAAGAAAGCTGCAAAAATAATCAAGGCACAATTAGCAAGGTTTTGAAGAAAAAAGCATGTTGCAGTTGAAGCTCCAAGTGCTGACTGCCAAAACACCATGTAGTTTGAATCGATGCAATAGTTTAGGAGCCAAAAAAACCTGGGAGTTTCGAAGCACCCCAGCAATGAGGAAAATGAGACATTTTTCAATGTTAGCATAATATGTACATGCATAAGAATATACCACAACAAAACTTAAAAACTCTGAAAGTTTTCACACACACTTCAGCTTACTATTTTTCCCCCTCTAGTGTCTTCCTGCTGCCTAGCATACCACAACTGTACTAGCAACCAACAACAAAAATCATTCTGTTTTTTACAATGAGACATCATCAAAGCAAGGGCTAAGAGAATGGTAATATACTAGTCATGGGGCATGTTGCCTTTGAAATCCACCATGAATAAGCAGCTAGTGGGGCTTCATAGATTTAAGACTGCTCTAAACATAATTTAAACAACAGCCACATGTACTGCCAACAGTGGAAACACCCTCGTTAGACAACATAGCACACGCTGGCCACCACCACACCTATCCATAAGTTTTCAAACATTCATATCCACCTGTTTTCAAATGAATTAACCCAGGAACTCCATGCTCAGCTAACAGAATGCCTTGATGCCTCAAACAAAAATCTAATAATTTTCAAACTTACGTATACGAATGAAGCAAAGCTACAGCCAGGCTTTTGATTCCCAGACTTAACACCTTTTGTAGATCAGTTCTCAGTTTCTGAATGTCAAGAGGCTTGATAATGGTCACCTATACATTAATAAAATAAAGCACATTTCAATACAGTCTCCCACAACTTGTGTCGCAATACCTTCACCCAATCAAATAGACACCATGAACAAAACAGCATCATAAGCAGCAACTCGTCAAGTATACACTCAGGACCTACTAAGTGAAATAAAAACACTTTCCTAGGTGGGTAAATGCTGCTTAGACAGGCAGTTTATGGATACTAGTACACATCATTTTTATGCCCAAGCGAAGTCAGCAAATACATAATCTACCAAAACATTTTCGTTCACTTTTTAAACATTTATGCTAACTATTAAAACTTTTAAACAAATATTTTATTTCAGAAACAAAAAGAAAATTGTACCTAAAGTAAGTCTTACTTTGATTCTTCCAGAGCACTTGTGTTCAGAGATAATCAGAATCAAAACTGCCATTCAGTATGCTAATTTTACATTAAAAAGTGAGAATCTCAACATTTCTGTTATTACTATAATTACCTTTTCATCAGTGCTGCCTGAGCATTCTGGTGTGTTCAGGTCTAAAAAGCAGTCATCTCGGCACAGAACAACTCGTTCATCTGCCTCTATTACGCAGTCATAGAGAACTTCAGGCTTGGCACAGGACTGTTAAGGACAAAAAAAAAAAAAGAAGTGTTAGCTTCATGCAAAGGCAGATATTTCATAGAAATAGCAACATATTAAGCAACTAATCAAAATAAGGTTTTCATTTATACTGGTCGCATATATTTCACTAAACAATAGTTTGTTGTTAAGTGCCGTCTAGTCACTGTCAACACCATAAGTGTATGAATGCCAGTGCGGTATACTTATTACAACTTCTTTAATCTCCCTGAGACAGTTCTCTGTTGCCTGAAGAATACCATATAACCATCTTCAGGATGGGCAACACCATTTTCTACTTTTTACTTTGGCTAGCATTAATTTATGCTTTCCTAAACCCTCCTGCAAGACATGATCAAAATAAGAAAGTTTTAGTTTGAGGACGTTTGCTTTCAAAGAACACTTTGAATTAAACTCCCCCATGACCAATGAATTGATTCTTTTGGTAGTCCATGGAGTTATCGAAACTCCGCACCAATGCCAGAGCTTAAAAAAAAATTTTTTTTCTTTCATATCTTCATAAGGCCAATGATTTATACCCATACACCACTAATTCTGTGCCAAGTCGACACTATAAGTAATTAAAGGACACGAACAGTGAAACCAACAGAAAATTAAGCCAAGAAAGGCAAAGAGGACATAATTTATTGTTTTTAACTATAGTGCAATGATTGAAACGAATTAGAGTGGACAAAAAAAGCACCCTCTTACGTCACGAAACAGAGGATGAGAACAATGGGCACAATGACCTCTCGTCCTCTGTGTCTTAATTACTTGTAGAGTCGACTTGCACAGCCTTAAGAATGAATGAACACCACCTAGCCCACCTTGCAACTTTACCCATACATCACCACAGGAAAAAACCAGATGTTAACCCAACAAATTTTACTTTTAAGCAGAATCGCGAGTTGGGCTAATTGGTGGATGTTCATCGTGGAATAACAGCGTAACAGAGTTAGAATACGGACAGTAGAAGAAAAGCACAGTCCTTTTCTTCTACTGTTGCTTGCTGTTGCTGCAGGCTTGCTGTTGTAGACACCTTAGAGTATAGCACAGCAAAAATCCTTGTGGGGTAGGTCCCTAAGTTATTTCATCCATGGCCCTTTTGTTATAGAATAATAGAAGTGGCAGGAACAGTTGTGCTTTTTCAACAGCTCGAAGCAGCATATGAGATGTAAAGTTAAATGACTGCAGTACAATCACTCACTGTTATAAAGCATTACAGCTTACAGAATAAAAAAGTGTCATCAACATTAGTCATATTTATAAAAACTTGGCAAAGAGTAATTTGCTTTCGTTCTCCTTTGTCATGTAAATCTCTCTCTCCTCTCAACACTTCTCCATCACACCACTGGGATTCCACTTGCTGCCATAAACATAAAATGTACACATTTAAATGTTCAAACCCATATGTGATTAAGGTAGTTAATTTTGGAAAACCTACAGCTAATGCAACGTCATTCAGGAAGAGATATTTATATGCGAGTGGCTGTAATAAAGGTACGATCAGAAGATGCGAGTGGCTGAAATGAGGATGCCGAAGTTAGCTAGGTGGTGGTGGTAAAAACTTTATTGAGAATCATCTCAAACGGGGTTGGGTGAGTGGGAAGTGGACCCGAAGCTTCCTGGCCATAGAAAAAGGGGTTGTGAAACAGAGGTTCAGGTTGAAGTTACCACGAGGAAGTCATAACTAGAGGAGCTCTTGTGCCCCAACCATCTCATCTACCCTGACTTGGGAGCCACAGTGAGGACTGAGGCCCTTCATTATTAATGATTTCACAAGTGGTGCCCACTTAAGACAGGCCCATATTATGAGCAGGTTTGCTTTCTCGGAGCAAAACTTACATTTGCCACTATAGATACCAGGGAAGAGCTGTAATGGTGCAATGTGTACATAAGACTGACAAAACAGGTTAGCTTGGAGTAACCACCAAGTTGCCTTTTTAACATTTTATGAAGGACTTGTGGGCTGTGGGTACAGCCCTAGGGTGTGTAGTGACTTTACGTTATGTAACCATGCAATCCCTAACCAAGAATAGCATGTCTTTAGTGGGGAAGGGGGTGAGGGCTGCTGCCCAGCTTGTGAGATGACCAAGGTGAAGTGCCAAGACTGCAGCAAGAAAGATTTCATAGAGCAAAATGCAAGTGTCTGAAGAAGTATGCAAAGTAGCTTCTCCAATACAGCAGAGCTATTCCATACTTCCCAAATGTTTATATATGCAAACCTTTGATGATGGTCTGCGTTTTAATTTTACTAGTGTTCTGCGTGATCAGTGTGCAAATAGGGCAAACAAAGTATCACAGAGACAGGGCTATAGCGGTAAACCAAACACTTCATACGCAGAGGCAGTGTATAAAGGTACATAAAAATAAAAAGGGAACTGTGCATGAACTGGTCACCTTTGTTACAACATTCTACTTCGCCTGGGGCATACAGCGCGTACATGTGCAATCCACTACTGTGATCCATATCAGCAAGGTGCCATCTACAAACTTACACCTACCCCAGCTCAGGTGCAAACCTCACCTTAGGTCTGCGAATTGTACGGTGTGCTGTGCTAAAATATATTTTAACAATACACCAAGAAAACTGCACTTACAAATATGTTTCCACAAATCACGAGGAAGTAAGTTTTTTAGATCTCGCATAGCCACTGCATGGTCTACTTTATTATTTATTAACTAAAAGTATCCCCTGATTCCGTAGGTACACTTTGACCTTTGAAAATATGCACATAATAAGGTACCATGAACAGCGAGCCTGCAAAACTTGAAGGTTACACCATCAACGCAGGAACAGATGTGTGTCAGCACATTTGCATTGGATATCATCTAAAGAAGTGCGTCGTCTATCCCTGTAAATACAACATATTCATGAATTTATTCTTTTACTGGTGCATGTATTCTCTATGTGACCAGAGTAAGTGCAGTGTCAACGTGGATCTCCCTGTTCTGAAAACTTGTTGGGAAAATTTGTGCTTTGAAGGCACCGAAGGACAGACATGAAGACGTCCGTACACACATACAAAAGAAAACTATAAATGAAAACAAGCATCTGTGCCTGTTCATTTTTCTTCTCTGTGTGCATATGTTTTCCCGTCTGTCCTTGGACGGTCTATCTTTATTCCTGTTTATCCGCTGTTTGCTCCATTTTCTTATGATACTCTAGGTGCCACTAAAACTCTTACTGCACATTTTCAGCAAGCACAAAAAATATCAGCAGAAGCATGCTTGATACAATACATGCTTCAACAAAAGAAGACTAATCAATCATTCTGCTGCAGAAAACCTTCAATGACACAGGACCTTCCAGCTACACTCACGCTTCAAAGTACTTCAAAATTTGCTCCGAGAACATAAGAGAGTGTGTACACTCTTTTTGTCTATCCTTGAAACCTTTTGCATTTGCCATGCCTGAAAATCTGGAAGTAGATTTCCCTTGGCCTACATACAGATATTCCGGCCATGCTCTGCATCTTTCCACAAGCCAAAGCGCACACAAGAATGTTTGTGCATTCTTAAAATAAAAAATTATTGCAGTATTTCAAACTTATTCAAATGTCCTTACAATATTACATTTGCCTTTTTGTAAACCTTTTGTATTGGATGCCAAGTTAGTTAATTGTTTATTATGCCTATAAATATGTGCACTATTACTGACAAAAAGCTACATGACCAGAAGAAGGTAGTGTTGTAAAGTACACGGATACCACTTGCTATTTAATGATTCCAAACACTGTGAATGGACTTCCACAACAATCATGCCTTGCTGGCATATCCTTCATTATTTTACACACCTAAGGTAAAGAAACAAAAGATTTAACATCCCAGAGATGCACAGTATGCTGTGAGGAATGCCTAGTGGAGGACTCTGGATTAATACTGACCACCTGAGTTTTATTAAATATCTACTGAAAGCATGGTACACCTGTGCCTTTGCATTTTGTCCCCATTTAAATGAAAAAATAAAACCTGCAGCCTGATGCTCAGCTGCAGCCAGAGAGCCACTGTGACAGGCGAAAGAAAAAGTTACAAACTTGGCTGTCGTCAATGATCTCTAGTAAAGTGTTTTCTGGTACTCATGACACATCAGCTGCAAAGCATGAATACCAGTGTAGCCTCTTTGGCTTGTTGTACCACCTCACAGCTGTTCAGCTATAACAACTCCCTTACGTTGCCCCAGCCAATATGCACAAGCAACTAGTACCCTCTTTTGTAAAATAAGTAATAAGGATACACTTTATTTGCCATGATGCTGCAAAAAACAGAGCTCAATCTCTAGCAGACAGAAAAAACTGCACCATTTCGAACAGAGAGAGAGCTTGAATTCTCTCATGAAATACTCTAGAATATGCTCATAACAACTATCTTCTCAGCTATATTTTATCATCTAGCATGCTGGCTTCTCTGTTCATAGGTATGAGGTGTGCGATGACCTAAACTGAAGGAGCATACAGGTGTGTTGAAAGAAAAAAAGGCACACACACACATAATATATATAACCGAACTAAATCCAAGCCTGTCTTATGCAGTAAAAGTTTTTGAAATGATAAGATAATTGACACAATGCAAGGCAATTTTCTCATTATGTTCAGGTAAGTTCCACCAGTTTCGTCCTTCACAAAAATGTGTTGTTAGTATCAAGTGCAAGCAACTTGACCTAATGAAGTGCAAACTCAGTTATAATGAAAGGCCTTTTTAACAGAACACACAACTGCCCCCAATACAGGGCCACTTCATAAATAGACCCCACTATCTTTGCAACCCCACTAAAGGAGGATAAGCCCAATGAGCCATTATGCAGGTCATTCCATCATAAACTTGTGCTTCATGAAGGCGTCTGTATACAACTTGCTTCTTGTTGACAACTGAATCAAATATTCAAATAAGTGTATGCTTCACAAACTACTCACATCACTTGCTTAGAATAATGACTGGTACAATAGCTGCATTACTACTAAGTATAGTGTACACAAATTTGCTCAGGACAACCCCTGACTCTCTTCAGAAAGGTACCTCCCACGGTGGTCTAGTGGCTATGGTGCTCGACTGCTGACCCGAAGGTTGCGAGACGCTGCGGCCGCATTTCTGATGGAGGCGAAAATGCTTGAGGCCCGTGTACTTAGATTTAGGTGCACGTTAAAGAACCCCAGGTGGTCGAAATTTCTGGAGCTCTCCACTACGGCGTTCCACATACTAATCATATTGTTGTTTTGGGACGTTAAACCCCAACAATTATTATTATTCAGAGAGGTAACAAATTTTGAAATTTCAACAGAAAGAAAAAATAAGTGTACATATTTTTGTATGTGTTAATATGACAGATTATTTCTACAGAGGCATAAGTGAACTATATTCAAGGTATTATATCATGACATTGATTTGATAGGAAATTATGCTGACTTGTGCACACAAAGTATCAGGCCTTTTCTTTCTAATGAACTGCTGGATTACCTACAACTGCAGTAACCTTATCACAAAATGTGTACACATCTTAATGCAAGATGTCAAATCTGCATTTTAATAATGTTAGTAATACATTCACAGTAAATGAAAAAGGCAACAATTTTGCATATCCAGAAATGAATTACAGTATCTATCAATTATGATGTCTTAACGTAACACAGAACTTTTGGTGAAAGAATAGTGTAACTTTGAACATGACACTCATTAATACTATGTACACTGATATTGCCAACTTACAAGAAACCTCAGCAAGCAAAATAAGGATCAGAGACAAAGTTGAGTGCATTGTGGAGCCTTACAAGATCGAATAGATGTGGTCTTGCTTGATTTCCGATGTATAGTAAGTCTTTAAAGCCAGCAGTAACAACAAATGCTGTCGGCTCTCCTTTCCGCTCTAGAAGAGCATTTGTAGCCACAGTGGTTCCCATTCGAATCCACTCTATCAATGAGGCATCAATTTTTTCATTTGCTGGGAAGGGTTTTCCTGTTTCCTGCAATCAAGAGAGACAGTGTATACTCATTAAGTTGATATTGACTTACAGGAATGCAGAAAAAAGATCCTTTATACTGAATAAACCAAGGTTTACCCTGCAACAACACTTTAAGCTTGAATATCCTACTAAGATACTGCTTCAACCACTTCGACTGGTATAGAATAGACGCAGTGCAGCGCATACTATATTCATAAAACAGTGTTGATTCTGTGAAATGAAACTGTTTTCCTGTTGATCAGATTAACTCACAAAAAATGAAACTGCTCCTTGCGCTCTTAGCTTAAAGTATGGCCCATGGCATCTACTGTCACCAACATGCACACAACTGAAAAAGTGTTTAAGAGGTTTCCCTCTGAGGCAAATATAGACATTTTGCAGTTAAAGCCCTTGCTAATTCCATGAAATGTGCAGATTTTGTACTGACTGGCTGCATGTTGGTTAACCAGATATTATCACAAAAATCTTGTATTTCCATTACGTTCAAGCACAGCAGCTCACCTCATCGTAAGGCTACAAATGTTACTTGCATGCAGTTTTCTATAATCTCACATAAATCCAGCTCGAAGCACACTGCATTTTGTGAATGAATTAACTTGTTGATTTCGCTGTTAGTGCCCAATCAGCATCATGAATTTCTAATCTAGGTCTAGCAAGGTGGATGCAGTTTGGTTCAGAAGCACAAGATGCCTGCACCGTGTGTGTGTCAGGCACTGCTCTCGATTTCTGGCAGTGCTGTTATGATGGTAAAGCGTGAAATGGGAACATAAACATCAGTAGTAACTAGGGGGCCAGTTGTATGCACTGCATAATTTGAAGCATATACTGATAGATATGTTATAGTCTGATTAATGCAAACAAAGGGAACCTACTGGTAAAACAGCCTCATGCAGTGCCAGTCGCAGTTTGGCAGTAAGGTGTGTACACACACACACACACACACACACACACACACACACACACACAACACTTCACTGTTTGATTAATGCAAACAAAGGGAACCTACTGGTAAAACAGCCCCATGCAGTGCCAGTCGCAGTTTGGCAGTACGGTGTGTACACACACACACATACACAACACTTCACTGCAAATGTGCACATGCAATATACGTCTTGAACGCAAGTTTAATACTTCGGGGTCAACAATCTCTACAGTAATATCCACCTGACATTATGCGATTAGCGGACTAATTTTAAAACACGTAGTTATCGCCGTTCTCCGGCACGTATTTATTCGGCTCACCTCTTCCAAGATCCTTCTGATGCCTTCGCGCGGTGCGTCCGGATAATTGTTTGGATCTTCAGAAAGAAGCTTCATGACTCTCACGTTACCTCTTGGGCAACGGGCATATATGTCCGTGAAAGTGCCACCCCGGTCTATAGCAAACTGAAACTTGCGATTCGACTCTAAAGGTTTCATGATGGCGCTGCGCTTGTCGCCTTTGAGGACCTACAGCAGAGGATAACTTAAAGCTGAAAAGAGGCCGCACGATGCGACCGACAGTTCGGTCGTTGCTCTCGCTGTGAAACGGGACTTGAAAATGATCGCCAAGCGCTGCCACAATTTATTGTGCTTGAAACAGCGGACTGAAACACATTGCGCTGTTTGAAACAGATGTTTGTCACGTGCTTCACAGCCACCCCTCCCATTAGCATCATAAGCACCGCCCCTAAACACGGGGTCAACAAACTGTCGGCTGATAATAAAGTACACTATTTAATTTTGGTTAATCTATTATGTATGGGAAGTCGTTTATGCACACGCTTCAAAACTTAATCATGATTCGGTTTCTGAGGCCACAGCGGTTTTATTTTGAAGCACTTACAAAGCGATGCTGCCAACACTGATGTGCCGCCGTGCCGCCACCATCACGGCCACGAAGAAGCGTCTGCTGCTGACGTGTTCGACAACAGTGGCGCAGTTGTCAACGCGATAATAAAACGCCTGTCAGTATTTTACGACAAAGTTTGCTTGCTCGACGCTTGCCTCGGTTAATTAGTGAAGCTTAAACGTTCTTCGTGTGCGTGTAAGCTCAAAAATATTGAGAAAAGGAAAGAGTGGAACGAAAACTGCTCGGGGCCGGTGCTTGTTTTTTATAGCCTCGAAACCGGTCCTTTTCGTAATGGTGGCGCGGCACGAAGAGTTCGCGTAGTCTGCTCGTCACCTCAAATCGGTTTTAATCCTCCAACGTCTAGGCTCTTTGGTTGCATATTTCCACAGTACTGCAAAATGTTAAGTCGGTATATTATTTTACCCCTGCTTATTGTGCCTCTGGTGACCATATTTCATCAAAATGGTGAGTATTTACTTTACGTGGCCCCGTTGTATATACACTTCCTCTAAGATGGTAGTCAACAGCTTCTCGGATGTTTGTGTGAAGTGACTTACACTGTGCTTATCTGGTGAATACTGGTATAATATATAGTAAGTTTCAACCAGTCATACAGGGTGTTTGCGTCGCTATTAGCATAACGCATATTTTGTGATGCTACGCGACTGAGTAACACGGTTGTGTCGGATCTGTTCAAATTTGTCATGCAAGCGAAATTCTCGGGGATCTTGCATCTTTCAGGTCGAACCAATATACGCTGTGTGCGTCCTGTTTCGTGCATGATCCTTAGTACGCCTATATACAACAGTGGTGGATTATTTGGTTGTTGACTTTCGAAAGTCAGCTGCAGCCAGCTTAGCTGACGTTTTATTTCCCATCGCTAGTCTGAGACGACTACCTTTATATCCAGTCCATATGCTCTCAAAAGAACACTGATTTTGTACCTAAATCTAGAGACTTTGAAGTGCTAATGACTGCAGTAGAGTTTATCAAATAAACTGTGCATAATTGTACAAGAAAGGTGTTGCTCATCTCACCTCGTGTCACTTTTGCCGCATCTAAAAGCGTCTTGCGAGATGTGCTAGCATATTGTCATAACTGTAACATCTGCACATCGAAATAGTTTGCAGAACAGGACAAAATGGGCAGTGATGTGCATTTTGTTAAGATGCACATGACTTTATAACAAGCTCCTGGAAGCTAAGGTGATCATGTTGATCTTGTTCGGCCCGTTTCTGATGTGCTGTGACCCTTGATTGCAGCTGGTCCTACAGGCATAAGCAGTTACTTGTGTTTGTTCTGAAATTGTAATTGTCCATGTCGATAGGTGTGCCTTGTGCTAGAGCAGAAGAGGAGGATGAGGTCATGGTTGAAAACGACGCAGCATCTGACTCTACGCAGCAAGAAGGCGCAGTCACTGAACAGGTGGGAAACATTTACTTCGCTTTGGGCTTGGTCACTTTGCTAATGCATTCTTTAGCATTCTGGTGTGCTGCATGTTAAATATGGGTACTGGTAAGCTTATGATTGATTGTTAAGCATTGAGATTAATGCCAGTTTTAGTGGAGCAAAGAAGCAAACTTTTTCTTCCAGACTGTTGTGAAAGCATTACAGAATGTTATGTCAAGATTCACTGGTATATAGTGATGCCATTAACAGCATTCTTAATAAAAAAATTAGTCTGCACTTCACCAGAGAAAATTGCCACAATTATGCCAGCAAAAAAATTGTATTTTTCAAAGTATTATGTTCTACAGTGTTCACACGTGGGGGTGAACTTGTCGCATGATATTGTGATCATCAACTGGTATGCATGAGGCCTCACATGCTCTTCTTGTTGATGAAATCAATGTTGAGGGTTAGGATTAATCTTGATCCTTTTTTGAGATATTCTGTTGAAAACATATTTGCTATCCTTAGACTGTTGTACACCTGCTGAGGGAATGGGGTCGAGTACTATCCTATTTCAGTTTTCACCTGTAAACCAAAACCTTATTTATTTGTCTGATTGTGCAATATCTGCATTGTCGCAGAGGCTCTCTGAGATGAGGCATACAACAGACATTACGCATTTTCACTATAGTTAAGCAAAAAGACAGGCAAAGCAAGTCAGTATCAGCTACGCTTAATTTTGTGACCTGAAAGTACAAATGTATTTTTATATGGGCAAAATGTGAAAACATGAATAGTGCCCACCTCTTTTTCTTCATGGCCTGGTTTATCATGTACAGTACAGTCCACTGTTAAAGGGAACACTCGAATGAACGCCACTCACATTGCTGACTCCCTAACTGCAAGTGGATGTGGAAACATTGTTCGTCAATGACACTAGTCTGTCAAAAGGAGTCAGAACTGCCAACGACCAGTACTCTTATGTAAATCTGAGCTGCTATGTTTTTGCAAGACAGCGAAATCTGGACATGCCCTGCATGCTAGTGTTCCCTTTAACAGTGGACCCATCTGTACATACACTCATAGGTTAGTTGTTTCATGGGAGCTTAACCAACATGAATGACAGTGCCCAGTCACAAAGAACATTACCAGAACTAAGTGTGCTCCTGGCACATGCATGTGCAGAGAGAATACTTTTTTGAGTGGCATGTGCGCAGCTAGCGTTAAGCTCAAAGTGGCCTCTATTGCTTTTCTGTTCCCAACTCATGCAGAAATGTGCGCACAGCCTTCTGCACACAGATTGGTTACAATAAGCAGCTGTGATTTATAGATGAGCCGATAAAAATCAGAAGCTATGCCGGATCAAATGTAAGAGTAACAGATTATACCCGTGCAGTGAGACACACTGCACCCATGTCCCAAGCCCCGGTGCTTTAGCTAGTGCACTGCACAACATCGTGCTGGCTGATATGCCAGTCTTTTCGTGAAATTATTAAAATATTGAAGAGCTGTTGACATGCATAGCTTGTGTCAGCACTATGGCCATTCCTCTATCCTTTTGTAGTTTTTGAGTATTTGCCCACTTTGCGGTAGTTTCACTCGAACTATTTTGAGCAGGGTACTGTGTTGGGCAAGTTTATGCATTGCTTAACAAGGAAAAGTGGTGTAGTGTAAAATTTTTAGGGAAACAAAAAACAAGAGGCTGTCTGTTCTCTCTGTCTTCTCCTTTCTCCTGAAGATTTTATGTTGCGCCACTTTAACTTGTTAAAAGACTATTTTGGTTGTCTTGGACAACATGCAGAAAAAGCACTTGGATAGTGGGTTATTTCACTGCTTTTCTGTTTTGTTTAATGCATGAGCATTCTCAGCGGACTCTCCCAGTAAATCTATCTGTCGCATGTAGCATGATGTGCTGTATAAAGAAATAAAGGAAGTGAAGAAATTAGAAAAAATGCTTGTGGTGATGGGTTTCAAGCGTGCAACCTTGCACTCGGAAGTCACGGGGCTAAACAACAGCATTCACAGAAGTTGAATGTACCAGAACCATTTGTACCGGTGATGGTGGTGTCCATGTAACAAGTACTTCTGCTCACATACGTACTTAGTCTGTAGGATCGCTCATTCTGTGGAACAGTGTGGCAGAGAGTGCATGTGTGCTCGCACTGTTGCATCACCTCTTAGACAAGAGCTGCTCACAACCCAAGAGCAGTGGTATAGGATCACTGAACAACAGCAGGAGTACTAACTACGGTTCAAACGGGAACAACTAGAGGCATATGTATAAGCATTCTGCCATTTACTCATCTCCACGCATACATCACATTGTTGTTATTAAGCAAAGCGAAGACAGTAGAAGAATGGCAGCGGCATCAAAGACAACAAAAATGACCAAGCGGCACATTGCCTATGCACACTGAGACAACCTTAGGGGAGTTTTTGAAGAAACTTTTTCCATTAGGCTCTTGTGCAGTGAACAGTCTCCAGCCAGCACCACATTGTGAGTGATTACCACAGGAACCGTTGTCGAAAGTCCCCATCATCGCTTTATTCAGTGCTCTCGTTGCAAAATGCTTACTGGCCATTTGAAAATAGAATATGATTCTCCTGGCACTAAAATCTTCATATTCACTAAGCTTGCATGAACTCTTTCTGTGTAATGCTAGCAGAGAAAAATGTTCCTATTGTGTTCATCTCTCCTAGGGATGCTGGTGCCATGTTAGTAACAGAATAGAGCAGAAAACAATTGTGCAATTGAAGCCTAAGGCAAACTGTCATTCGGGAAACAGCACGCATTTTTATTGCGAATAAAAATGGAGTTTATGAGGCATTTGTTAGACGCAAGCTCTCATGAACCCCAAAGTTTCTTACTTATTGTTTGAATTTTTCAGGATGATGGTGATGAGGGTGATGACAGCTCATCGGATGGACCACTGAAACCTTCCCCTCATGGCGATACTTACATGCTCTTCACAAAGCCTCAGAACTTTCAGTCAAGTAAGTCAATTGTATTCGTGTGCCCACTAAGCATGCTAAGGTAGCAAGCATGTCTTTTTGACAATTGCATGGTCTTCTAGGCATTTTCATAAA
This sequence comes from Rhipicephalus sanguineus, assembly GCF_013339695.2. Classification (NCBI taxonomy): domain Eukaryota; kingdom Metazoa; phylum Arthropoda; class Arachnida; order Ixodida; family Ixodidae; genus Rhipicephalus; species Rhipicephalus sanguineus. The sequence goes on along the minus strand of NC_051176.1, from coordinate 201,255,011 downwards.
ATGTTAGAATAATGTAGTGGTGTGCTTGCATCTTCCACAGTGGTACTGCAGGTAACCTGGAAATTGGCAAATATAAAGTTTATACACCGTTCTTCACTATGCTAGTTGCATACCAACATGGTCACCATAACAATGTTTTGCATGTTGGCATAAGTGTACAAACAAAGCATTGAAGGCAGCACCTTTAACTACATGTAGATCACCGTACACACTGTATGGTGAAATGTTTGCAACACATTTGATTTGTGCAAAAGTATATGCAATGGTGTGGCAGTCCTTCCTAACGATTGATGTCTTAATACTATAATTGAAAGGGAAAACTAACAAATAGATTATTATGCTGGAATAGGGCAGTGTACTGAGAATCGTATTCAGTCATTTCTATTTGGGAACTATTTCTTTGTGAATTTTAATAATTCATATGCTTATTGATATTGTCATGGGGTCGTGACGGCGAAGAAGGGCTATCAATGACGCAATTCATTATTTGGGTGAACTTGTGCATGGGGAACGAAAGGTTAAACTACAAGCAATACACGCTGTACACTAATAGCAGCGAACAGAGCGTTGGCCATGAATAATCTGCCGAGCGGTAAAACGCGTCGGCTTTTATAAATGTGCTATGCTATCGAAGATTCCAGCGTTATCGCTAATGGCCGCGTAAGCTCTCGAATAAACTAGACAATTCGCATCCTGCGGGCAATCTTAACAGAATGATCTCAAACACTGCGGTGTGGTCAGCGCCAAGTGTTGCTAACGGTCCTTGTGGGTGAAACCCGAATACATCAAAATAAAACATGCGTGCCCATATGCAGCTGTACATGAAAAATTTGAAGCCTCTGCACTTAGGAAGAAGCCATAGTGCTAAATAATTCTTTTCTTAATTTTGCTGGTAGCAAAATATCCAGCTGTGCTCTGCAATTCTTGAAAAAGGGTGAACAGCTGAAAATGAAGACCCTTCATTATGTTATAAATTAATGACATTGAAATTTACAAGCAAGTTATGGATGCTGACAGGTGTCGTCTTCCAGTGTGGCCTGTGTAAAAGGGCATGTTAAAGAGCAAAATGAATTGTAATAATGCGCACATAACATTATCAGCCATACAGCTTCCTACACACAATAAAAAATTATCCTCAGCTCAAATGATTGTGACTTTTAGATGCCACATTGCACCATCCTGCAACATTATAGAGCACCATAAAATTGCAGCAGGGTGCTAGCAGAAGCTGGAAAATCATGGTTGCCAAGACTGCTCAGCCTGTTGATTCCCTATCCATAGTCTTAGGGCTCCATGTACTAGGATCTCAAGGCCATGGCATCACTTCTGTGGTTTTAACAGATTCTCCAAGGTGGTCATTAGCTTGCCAAGAGCATGACATGTTGATGCTTCGTTAATATGGTTGCAACATCTTGCCCATGGCTCTGTGGTACTTGGAAGTGGTTGCAAAATGTCATGCCACAGTTTTTCTCGCAGTACTTGCAATATTGTGTACCTATAAATTGCACATTAATTTTCAACCAATGATCATAGTGCCGCTCATTGATCTGAAATCTGTCACATGTTGAGCACTGCAGGGCCCCTTCAAACCCAATAACTGTACAATTCTTTTTTCTTGTCCATGTTTTTTCAGTAAATTTGTCTATAAACATAATTTATGAGTGACAATGTATTTTATAGCGGCCCCATAGATATTCAGTCTATTTTAATTGACTACCTTGACATAAATTGGGACATTTTAAAGGAGACCTTACATTGTTGTTTCCGCTATGTTTAACTGGTTAAACATGCATGCATATTTGCATCGATTGTGTGACGTGCTGGTCTTTCAATGCAGAGTTGCCTGCTGGCAAGGAGGTACACTTTCTTGTGGGCTTCAGCAACAAGGGTGATAAGGAATTTGTGCTGGACACCATGGATGCTTCTTTTCGTTACCCAATGGACTTCTCTTTTTACATCCAAAACGTGAGTGATCTGTGTTTATGGATCTTCTTGATGACATTGTTACGTTGAAAGTACGCTCAAACCTCGTTATAATGAAGTTAAAGGGGGAGCCAAAAAGTTACTTCGCTATATCAATTATTGCCCTTCATTCCAATATATGCCTAATAGAGCGCGAAACTTGCAAAGATGGTGTTGTGGCCTCCGGTAATGCTGTGCAGCCACACATGCGATTAAATTTTATTAAAGTATTAAAAGAATCCTTAGCGTGGGCACCACACAATTTCTCAGCCCTGGCATGAGAGAAGTGGATGAACTAGTCATTCTCACCACTGAACATTCAACCCATATTCCCCCCAACCCCCAAAACGGCTGCAGAGTTATTCTGCCCACCTACCTTGGCACTGAGGGACATCGAATTTTCACTGTAATGAAGCCTGTGGACCTGCAGTCTGCCGCTGCTACCATTACTACTGCCAGTGGTCCTTGCAGGCCTTCAAATGCAGATGGCACCACTTTAACGAGCACATACGATGCTGCAATCTCCATGGTTTCTGACCATTTCAAGTGTTCAGTCAACATTATTGTGGCATGTCAGCAGCTGAGTTGCCATGCTCAACATGCAATTGAGACGCTGGAAGAATACATGCCGGTTTACGACATGTACTTGTTGTAAAGGGAGGAAAAAGCTTTCTACCTTTTTGCCAGTACATGGTTCGAAATTTTTCAGTTAGCAAACCAAAGTTTGAACCAATGTTTACACCCGAGGTTCTCAAACTGGGTTTCGCAAAGCCACAGAGTTCCACGGTGATACATTAAATTATGCATAATTTCTCTCTTTCTGCTTCCCATATTCTCTGCTTGCTAAAAGCATGTGGGTAGAAAGAGGGGAAGGGTTCTGTGGCACTCAGGAAAAGCTGTTGTACCGGATATTAAACGTTATTCCTAGAAAGTGCTGTGATCTGAGTTTACTGTTTGTTAATGTTTAACATTTTTGTTGCCTTTTTATACAGTTTACCACAATTGGATATAACAAGGTGGTAAAACCAAAGCAGCAGGCTACCCTGTCTTACAGCTTCTTCGCCAGTGAGAGTTTCAGTGCTAGGCCATTTGGCCTGGCAGTAAACCTCAGGTACAGAGATGCAGTAAGTGTCACATAAATGTTTCAATAATGCTTCTTTATATGTTTTTAAAGAATAAGATGTTAAAGTAGGTAGCTAGTGACTGTGTATAATTCATCCTGCATTTATAGACTGCAGTTTTATTGGGGCTGTTTAAGTGAAATGTTCATTGAACTTCGTTTAAATGCCTTCGTCTTTACGTCGAGGGAGATGCACTCAGTGTACCATGGTCTCCCTTATGCTAATTAAGTTAAATAGAGCTTTTTGCAAAGGGATTTCGGCAATCTCCATTAGCGGCAGAATGGAGTACTCTTGTCCCCAGTAATCTGTAGTTACATAAAAAGAGAAAAAAGAAAAAAAACTGCGAGCACTGAATTGCTGCAGTCAAAAGAATAATACATTTTAGCAATATTAAAATGTTTCTGGAAGCATTAAAATCGTTTCTGGATAGCAAGCCCACAGAAAAATGTGCTCTGTTGCCATTTTGTTATGACAGTGAACCTGCGTTTAAACCCTCTGACCCCAGGCTATTGCCAATGCCACAAATGTGGTTTCAGTTTCGTATCGTATTGTAATGCACAGGCACTTTTCAGACCAACTTTGTCAAAAAAATAATGCATGTGTTGGATTCGTGCAAATGCAGCACATTCTTGAACTCATTTTTCACACAAATGCACTCATACAAAGAATACACATAGCTGTCATGTTATTTCTATAGGGTCCCATGTGACCCCACCGTGAGAGTGAGAAAAAAAAAACTGCAGCAGGTTACTTCAATCCACAATATACACCAATTTCACAAGGAGGCTGCCATTTTTAAAGCACTCCACCGCCGCAGCGCCGTCTATCGTCTGCGACGTTTCGCCGCCCTTCCGGTGTGTGGGGTTCCGCGGCGGTGTATGCAGCGTATGCGCTCGGTTCACGAGGTATTGCTGTTCTTCGCGGCACACGGGCAAAACAGGGCAATGCTTTTCGAGTGTAAAGGCGCTGATAAATAATCGCTAAGCTTGCAGCTTCAAAATGGTTGAAACAGCAAGCAGCGGCGGCCCACGAGGCGTTCTCGTAGCAGCGCCGACGATGAGTAGAATGCCAATGCAGTTCTTAAGCAGGATGTGTAAATTGGTAATTGCTTCGTATGTTTTGTTATAGCTGGCCGAGTGAGGTTCTTGGAATAATCACTATAAAAGAGCGTTAACATTTAGGACAACTGTCGAAGTATAGTCGGAGAAACATAAATAGACCGAATTGGTGGCGGAACGCTTGGGCGTCAGCTTCCAGTACGGGAGGTGCCGGGTTCGATCCCCAGTGCCGGCCGCCCACCCAGCGGTTGCAAATGGGTACAGCCGGGCTTCGTAGTGGTCTTACAGTGCCACTGTGGTGCGGAGCTTAAGACGCCTGGAGGATCCCCAACCCGCTGCACGGGCTCAAGGGGGAGAAACATAAATAGAGACGAGCGAACACGTAGGCTATTGTTCGGCTGCGCGCTACCCTTTTGAAACGTTCCGTATGGCCATTCCAATAATTCCGTATGTTTCCGCAAGAATCTTACTGAAACATATGGAAAATATATGGACAATATACGAAAACATATGGATTACGTATGCAACATATGGAATTATTGGAATGGCATACGGAACGTTTCAATAGGGTAGGTGCGCGCATTAGTGTTTAAGATGGCTCCCGGGTTTCCGTGCCGTGATTATTCAAGTTCAACGTAACTCTAATCCCTAACAGACCATTTTGGTTCCGCTTGGTACGTTGTAATACAATGTTCACGGAACGACAGGAGCACAAACACCGATGCCTGTGTTTATTCGTGTCGCCGTCGTAGCTTGTGGCCTCTGATCCTTGCACAGGATAAGGAACAGAAGTACGACATGTGAGCTCAAAATTCGGCGTAGAAACAACACCGATGATAAAATAAAAATAAACCTGTTGCACATCCGGAAGCGTGGCATGGCGTAAGTTCGCTTCGGCGCGAGCCGCCGCCACTAGCGATACGCCGAAGGGGCGCTCGTTTTTGCTAACATTATTGTCAATTTGTTTTCTGGCGAATATTTCAGAAGCATTACGACGAGCGCACGTGTCCAGGTAACGACCTGGCTTTAACGAACATGGGCCGATTATTCACGACACCCAGGCTGCCGCGCGAAAAAAAAATGCGGTTGTCATAACGCTACCCCAGTTATCGTCACAAAATTGACAAGTCGAGAAAGAACGTGCTCTCGACGAAACGTTAGAAACGCGTACCTACGCCAAAGAACACATGTCGTGCAGGCCTTTGTCATGTAGATTGAAAAGTGCTCATTCAATAATCTCGAAATTGCACGCACTAAGATGGAACATTTTCTAGCCGCAGGCATTGTAAATCATGTGCTGTAGCATAGAAATCAGAGAGGTTCATGAGAACAACTCTTGGCCAAACATTTTGTGTATTAATCGTCAGCCTTGACATTGGTTCTCTTTGGTGCAGTTGATAAAGTGTACCAGCACCCAAGCACAATCACAAGCTGGTGTGGTGACTTGGAGAAATGGCCATAAGTGCAGACACCACATGTAATAATATACTATTTGTCCGAGAAGAAGGCGTGCGACCTGAGAGAAGCGAAGTCATTTAAAAACATTGTGCACTTCGCATGCCTTGGCTGCCAGTCTTTCAGGCTTCCGTAGCTGTTGCCGCAGCCAAACACAGCGCAGTGGTAGCTTGTCGACCTGTTCTCGTCCGACATTTCGATTTGCGGCAGCACAATTGTTTCAGCGCGTCGAAAAATGGAAACACGCTGACCTCTCACGCACCACGCAGTGCAAAACTCGGGAATCCGCACACACCAGCGGCAGCGGTCGGCCGAGGTGGAGAGAGAGAAAGCGGTGAAAATACACCGGTTCGAGGCTACGCTCCTCCTCTCCGTGAAAACGGTCTATATGGCAGAGAGCCATTACTTCTGGCAATTTGTGCAATGTTCTGTGGTATGGTCGGTTTTCTGAAGACTGGTTGGGTTGGCCTATATTTAATTTTTCCTTCTCGGAGAGGTCTGTATATTGACGTTCACCTACATGTGTGGTTGATCTCTTTTCGAGTGAGTGCAGTACCGTATAAACGCATGTAAGGGGCCGCACTTTTTTTTTTTTTTTTTTCAAGAAATGAGGGCCAATTTTCAGGGTGCGGCCCATACACGCGACATTTTTTTTTTTTTTTTTAAGTAAAAACGCACCAGTTAGCGAACGAAGAGCGTTTATTGCAGTATACGACATTTCTTGCGACATACGTGCTCAATCGTCGTCACTCGGCGAGTCCTCAGACTTGGAGTCCAAGATGAGATGGTGTGCTGCGAAGCGCCGTCACCCCACAAGCAGTCATCTTCCGTGCCATCCGAGCTGTTAGATATCCCGGCGACTTTAAAACTTCAGGACACAATGTCCGTCGACACCGAGCTCCACGCAGATAGGATCCACCCAAGTACAGTCGCCAAGGCTAGTCCCTTCACACGCAGCATGTCCGTTGTGAGTGCAAGACCATCATTCCGCACTTCAGTCACATAGCGGAGCAAGTCTTCTTCCAAATCGGGAAACTTGCACTGCTCTCCTCGCAAAGCGCGCTTAGTGCTGTTGGTGTTTCGCAAGGCTTCTTTTTGAGCACACCAACGTCGAACACACTTCTCGTCAATTTTCTGCCGGCGGCACGTTTCCCATGCTCGAGAGCATACTCAATCACCTTCAACTTATAGCCAGCAGTGTAGCTATTCAGGTACTTGCCCATCTTGCCAAAACGTGAACGCCGTGTAGAAAACAAGCTAGCACAAAGGTCATCGAACAGTGCAGAAAACTACGGCAAATGGCTGGCTGAACTGCACAAACCGAACAACGCGAACGCCATGCCAAAGTTGGTGATGCTAATGCCGATATGGATAGCGCCGATAGCGCGTTTGTATAGGGATGTGAGAAGCTAAAGATAAAATCCTGCTCTAACCTTTAGTTGGTGGGTCTATGAATACTAATAAAAAAGTTAAAATTTTTAGCCCACTTCACGAACATTTTAACACGAATAAAATCCAAAAATATATATATATATATATACTCTGGTGACAGATGATGATGGTTGCATTTCCTTGCGCCATCTATCAACTACGCCTAGAAGCTTACGCACGCGCGCATTTTCAATACGTATTGGTTGAGGAAAGTGTGGGTGGGGCCCTTACGCGGAATTTTTTTTTTTTTAAGAATATGCACTTCAAAAAAACGGGGTGTGGCCCTTACACGCGTTTATACGGTATTCGGCTAGGGGGAAAGAGTGCAAATGGGGATGGCAGTGAAGGTGAGTTAGAAACTTCAATAGACACGTAGTGGTCCGTCAAATGCTTGTAACTGCATCATTTCAAAAATTGTTTTGGCTATATGTTAATTGCAGACTAATACACAACCCCTATGTAACTAATTATCAAGCTCACTGTTGTGCAAGGTCCTTTGTGAAAGTATTTTGAGAATCTGAGTGTGTGAGCTTGACTGTTTCAATGTTTCTTGTTAGGGAGTGTTCGCTGTGTTATGGCGTTCAGTGATGATTGTGTGCTAAGCAGCAATATTTTTCCTCTCTTTCAGGATGGCAATGCTTACCAGGATGCTGTCTTCAATGAAACTGTTGAGGTTGTGGAAATTGATGAGGGACTTGATGGAGAAACGTAGGTGACATTTTTTTTTTATGGAGTCTTGAAATAAGTAGGAGCATGTGAATATATTTGACTTATGGATTGAATAGTACTACAGTCACTGACCAGTTTTTCGGATACAGACAACGCAAAGATTGCAAAAAAATAGGGCAGCTTGAAAAACGCAACTTCAGGATCTTTTTTTTTTTCCAGGTTATGAGCCAATTCATTTTGGAGTTTTCTTTCCCCTTTGCTTGCACTTTGATAGAAATGATCAATACTTCTAGGTCAGCCATTAACCAGTACAGCTTTGTTTGGTGTTCGTGACCGAAATTAAGGGGGGAGGTGGCGATCGAAAAAAACTTTTTTGTTTGTTGACCTACAGTAATGAAATTTGGCAGGCGCACTGAAGAGTGTCTCGAATAGCTATATATCAAGTTTCATTGCGATATCTCGAGTAGTTTTCAAATTACACTATGTTACATAATCTGATGACATACTCTGCTTGTGAAAAGCCTAGCATTGTAACAAAACATGCCAGGAAGGTCCAAGTGGTTTTGATCTTTACTCAAAAGAACACTACACAGGATGACATTATTAAAAATTGTCTATTCCTTTTAGTTTTTTTACAAATAACATCCCCATCAGCTTCATGCATTGCATCAGAACTTCTCATGCACTAATTATCACATACAAAAAAAACTAGGCCCTAAGCAAGGTAAAGAATAATGTCATCCTGTCAACAAGACTTCAAGGATTAAAATAAAAAAAACGGAATCAAAATCTGTGCAGTAGTTGCCAAGATATCTGCTCCACAAGCTGAGCAACATGTCAAAAAAACAATATTGAGAAAACTGCGATTAAAGTTTGGCCTTCTCTAAAACACCTAAAGATTGTGATCTTCGGCTTTTTTTTTTATGATGTTTCACTTGTTGGACATGTGGCCTTTCTCCAGTGTGCCTTTGTTCTTTTTTCATAACCTCCTGCTTTTTTTGATCTACAAAAAACCAGTCCGATTTCAAACCAAGTTCTCTGCATGAAGGTGTGGTGTGATAGACATGACAGAAGATATTGCAATCTAATAAGGCCATATACTGAAATAATTACACATATTTTTTTGTATTTATGCTGTCATTAGCATAATTAAGTCTTGCTTATTGATTACAATTAATCATTGAAAATTTTTTATAAAGAGTGAGGTTTGTTGTGACAGAAAATGGCTCACACCATGATAGCCGATGCCTTCGTTCCAAATAACAAACAGTTATGGCCAAGACGTTAGTGGCACAGGGATTTTTGAGCAGTTTATTCAATGACGCGAGTCGGGCAGATAAAAATTCGTCCCCCTGCTTGATACACGTTCTTTTACCAATCTCGCGTATGAAACGTATTATCATTCGGCCGACCGCGGCAGCGCTAGTCTACGAGGCTTTCATTGTTTCAGAACATTCATAAACGCCTGCGGCTATACCAAGCACGGCTCCAAGCACGTCTAAATTACATCGCTAGTGCTTACTGACAGCACTCTGATCGCGAAGTGCTCGACCGCGGGGTCCGTGGAGCCGGCGCGCGATAGGCTTGGTGGCGGCGTTCGGTGACGATGTGCGAATGTGAAGCTACGATGACGAAAAATTTGCGCGCAGTATAGTACTTGGTCTCGCATTTTCGGGTTCCAACGCGCGAAATTGCTACAGCTGCTCCAAGCAGTTCGTGGCCGTGGGGTCTGACGAGCTTGGCTGTGGAGTTCACTGCCGATGCGTAAAATGCCCATCCGCGGCTCCGAAGTGCCGGCGAGCGATGTGCTTCTTCGCTTGCGAAGACGCACATAGCCGCGGGTACGCTAGCGCGTTGTTCTTGCCCGCAAGGTTCGAGGTTCGTCTCGCTAAACGGCGCAGTGAGCGGCGTTAGGCCTAGTGACGACTCCGAGCAGTAGGTGCGCAGGCCGTGGTGCCCGTTGCTTCGAAGTGCGTAATGCGTGGTCGTGAGTACAAAGAGTTGTCCCGCGATGGCCTTCGTCACGATGTCAGAAGTGCTGATAAGCAGAAATCAAAACATCTAACCGCGAATCCGACGCTGAAGTCAACGCTAGAGAGTCGGTCCGAGACGCGCGTTTGCGATGTTCGCTAGGAGCGCGGCGCACCATCGTAATCAGATCGAACTTCCTCTTGCAGCTCCAAACTAAAGCGTAATTATATTCTAAGTGATCGTCGAGCCGTGAACACAGAACAATTGCGAACGTGTCACGAAGTAGCGCGATTCTCGACAGCCGTGAACTTCCGACGCGCGATCGGCAGACGACGATCTCCCGGACCGAGCATCGGACCAATGGCGAGGCGAGCTGGGGCAACATGGCGGACGCGGCCAATCGCAGGCCTCGGAACGACTCTCAAGTGTTTGCTTTTTGTGCGCTTCTTTCTGAATGGAGGAGCCCGCTGAAGCGGGGAATTTGAACACGGAGAAATGCCCTTTCCGACAAGCCCAAGAAGTTGGTTCGCGGTCGCGCCATCGCGGAGCTATAGTTTTTTGAAAATCGCTGTTTTTTTGCGATTTCCGCAATAATTTTCGCCACCTCAGAGGGCAAAACAAATTTTTCGAAGCACTTCTGGTTGGTTTTCAGTGTAGATATTTTGGAATCAGATAGAAAAAGGGTTCCAGAAACTGAAAATTTGATTTTCAGAAAAACGATTTTTTTGCCTTTTTTCGCGATACGAAAGCCGCGTCCCCCCTTAAACTAAGGTGTCAAGCAGATGTAGTTCCATATGTATAGCCACGTGGCACTCGGAAAGAAAAAAACCTGATCCGTTAATGAAAATAAAAGTACTGTACAAAGAACAGGCTTGAACAGCATCAACTTTGTTAATGGCCACTATCTTTGCGACCCTGCTCGTACAGGTCATATCTTAATAACATTCGGATGAGAGACCATACAGCATAGAGGGTTTGGGTTCATGTCATTTTATAGCCATTTTCAGTGGCTATAAAAACTAAAAAGCACTCAACAAGTTATGTAGAATTGGTTGTAGTAAAAAAAAAAACTGAAGAATTTTGTATGTGGCATTGGTCTTCATGTTCTGCCATTCACTGCTTGTGCATTGCAGGTTCTTCTTATATATGTTCTTGGCTACATGCTTGGTACTCATGCTGGTAGCTGGACAGCAGTTCCTGGGAACTCTTAGTGTAAGTCTGTAATAGTGTTTAGTATATGATGCTCTGCTATAGTAAAGTCAAATGTGGACAAATATAACTGTGTATATTCTAACCCACAGTTATTAAATGGGGGTGCATTTAGTTAGTGGCTCTATTGAACATCTAAATTCATTCGCTCTGTTGCAGTCTTTTAAATCTCTTGTGTCTTTTAAAGATTATGTTCTTTTTGGCATTTTCTTGAACCTGGTAGCGGTGTGAGCTTATGCTTCATTTGTACATGTGGCACGGCATTAGGTGGAAACTACCTATAGCTCAAACTTATTCGTTCCAAATGTATGTGAAAAACGAAAACGCCATTGTTTCATCACCACTTAATTTGAATGTTGTTTGTTTGATTTGAAAAAGTTATATTTTGGTGGCAGCAAATTTTTAAGATAACATAATGATAAACTATAGTTAGATACAACTTTAGAAGTCCGCGGCATTTCCTCCTCGGTGGTGGATGCACACAAGCATTCACCAATGGGTGTGCACTCTAGGCTGACCTTATGAGCCAGGGGCGTAGCCAGAAATTTTTTTCGGGGGGGGGGGGGGGGGGTGAAACCATACTTTATGTATGTTCGTGTGTGTGTTTGAATGTGTGCGTGCCTATATACGCAAGCAAAACTGAAAAATTTCCCCCCCCCCCCCCCCCGGCTTATGAGCCAAACGGCCAGTGACCCTGCCATCGAAGAACAAAGAATGTGGCAGAGTTTCTTTAGTCATGGAGGCTATAAGCTGCCGCGCTTCGGTCGTCTGGGCAGGGTTTCTCCGGGCTGCTTAAGTTGTAATCGACTATAGTTGTCACCATCTTGTGTTGACAACAGCAGTACTGGCTCTAATGGCTAGATGTTGGTTGCCAGACATTGGCTGCAAAGCTTTAAGGGAAGCTTTCAGTTAATCAAAATTTGTTAAATTTGAAGAACTAGATTGTACCGTGAGTTTTGCTGCTTCTTAATTCAGCAAAGAAATGAAAATTGTCTAAACTACATTACTTGGAGAATTGGTCATCTGTATAAGTGAATAAATGGGAAAAAAAGAGTGCTATCTCTAGAATTACTTTTTTTTTTTTTTCGAATGCAACAATGTTGACTTAGTCTGGTCTGCTACAGTAGACTTCCGTTAATTTGACCCCATTTTTATCTCTTCTAAATGTTCTTGCCAGTGCTCTGCATTTTTATTTGGCCATATTTTCATTATTTTAATCTTGAAATTAACCTTCGCAAGATAATTTGAAGTTGTGAAGTCGTCATACTGTCTCCTGACACCAGTCGTAACTGCAGTAACTGTTCCAATAGCAGCAGCATCTGACATTGTGGCGTCTAGGGTACTGAGAATGTGTGCTAACCAGCCAAGTTGTAATTAAGGGGGAATCTGCTTTTTTTGGACCAAGAAATGCAAAAGAAGAAATCTTTTTTTTTTATGTTAGTTTTGGATTCTGTTGCTACTGATGCATAACTTCACCAATTTTCATGCATCCTAGATCATGATTTTAGCCATAACAGCCTTTTATATCATGTCAGTGACCTATGGTGTTTTGTTTTTTTATTATTATTTTTTAAATAAGCCTTACAATCCTCTGACAAACTTTTCCCAGCTTTGGCATTTCCTTTTTTTGATAATTCTTGTTGGTCTGAAAAGCTGAATGTTTAGAAATTGCAAAAGGGTATCAACTGTTGTTTTGGAAAGTTCTAAATGTTTACAGGGGATGAAATAAGAAAAATATCTTTTCTTGGTCATTCAAGTGAGAATTTTCAAGCCCAGCAAGATTTGTGTAGCCAGTTTAATAAATGTGCTAAAATGATGTTTTCATTAATTTGTTTTAAAATTAGTGGCATAGTTTACATAAAAACTGCGTTCTTATTTGGTAATGGCACATGAAAATACATAATCACTGAAGTTTTGATCATCCTAACTTAGATAATATAACACTTTTTCTAAGAACCGCTTCCCACCCTTAATTGGCAATTGCCAATTTCAGCGTCGAAATAACATTTAACAGATTGGGCCCATAGAAATGTATGGCTCCTGACCAGAACCTTTAGTCGGGATCATATTATTTAAAAAAGTGAATTGACCAAAATCAAGTTAAGAAAAGTCTCCGACACAAGCTTTCATTAACTACTTGTTCTGTGTTCCGCTTTTTAGAAAAAGAAGCCAGCCAGCAAGCAGAAAGTAGAGATGGGCACTCAAAGTGCCAGTGATGTCGACTACGATTGGCTACCCAAGGATATAAGTAAGTGAATTCAAATCTTTTTTTTTATATATATATAAATAATTTGTTGTATTCACAACTGATCATTCAGACAGCTTGTACGGGTAGGATGCTTGCCCAAAATTTCACAGTAGTCATCAAGCATAGCACAGTTGTGGCAGTTCGTAGATTTTATGACAAAATCTAGATTGACTCTTGACAATGCTTGGCTGCCTGCAGATCGATCACCAAAGAGGTCACCACGCCAGTCACCAAGGTCTCGACGACTCAAGAGGGGCACTGGATCTGGAGAGGAGTAGTGAGGTGTCAAAAATGACTGTTGCCACTGACACTCGTGCTAAGCACCACATCGCATCGCAGACCCCTGTCGCATCGTCACATCATCCGCCACAGGGATAACCGCGGTTTGCTGAAAGAGGTCGTTTCCAGTCATTCTTGTGGTAATGGTGCTTTGTCACTTACTTTTTGGACCTGTTCTGATTTTGTTGCATTAAGAATAGAATTTTGGTCATGGCACTGACTGGACGGCAAGGTGGCAGGAGACGGGAGCTGCGATGGGCTGTGATAGGCCTCTATAATAAAATTTTTTTTTTTACTTATGTTTTCCTGTGTGTGCATGGTTTTGTATGTGCTTTCATAGGAAAAGTGTACACGTTCATGGGCTGCCAGTTCCATTTTACTGGAATTGTGTGAGCCAACCATTTCAATTCTGGTTGTTTTTTCTCCGCACAAGCTTAATTAAGCAGCATGCATTACAATCCTTGACTGCAGTACATTTAGCATTTGTGTGTGTCTAGTTTTATGTGACAATAAAGGACATTTTATCGACTTTATAAATGTGGGTTAGCTTAGTATGTGCATTCTTAACGTCCTCTTTTTTAGCCTTTTTGGCACCATCTCTGATGCTGCATTTCGCGAAACCAAAAACTGAGTGACACCGAAGTTCGTTGGTGCTGTTTAAAGTTTTATTAGCCTTGATATGGCAAAAGATGCGTATGGAAGAGTGACAAAGGTGGTAGTCTGCTGGAGCAGCTCAGTGTTGTTAGTACAGCTGCACCTCGATAAAAAGAAGTCATATGACAGAGTCATAACAAAGTCTGTCTTTTAGTTGCACAAATGATGACGTACATACATAAAGCTTTCCTGTTACTCTACATTTTGTGTATGTGCATTCATGAAGATAATGCAAGTGATTTTAGAAGCAACACCAAGCAATATGAGCACTCATTGTTGCACAACAGTACCACCACCAGAATTGCTAGAGAAACAATAACTGTCTGCCTGCCAATGAACAAAATTGGAATAAATGTTATTAAAGCACTTTGCAATTCATCATTTGCCATTTACCACCGCAGTTGAGAACCTTCAGCGAACAGCCAGTGTCCGCTTGTAAAGGCATAGTGTTTACTTGAGCACTGGACCAGCACCTAGTGATTGGTGACATTTCAAGTTGCAATGTTATGTGCTTGTGCAAGCAATGGGAGTGGCTGCAGCACGTCAATGCAGTGAGCATGAAGCTCTTGATATCTGATCAATGCCAGCAGGGGCATAGCCACAATTTTAAATGAAGCATTCCTTAGCAAACCTAAGGCACTTTGAGCGTTTCAATCTACGCATCTATCTAGCCGCCAACGTCTGGGTGCTCTCGTGATCGCCTCCTTAACTTGGTGTAGACCAAAATTGGCATGGGAGGGTAAGAGGATTTGACGAATATGACTGTCTGGTCATGACACGAATAATGTGAAAATCCTGTCTCGTACATCGTCAAACCTTTTCCTCCAGACACGTGTGGCACATACCCGTTAACCACATGCCGCGATTTACGCGTATGCGCCACAGGTGATTGACAGTTTATATCTACCCAGGAACGGCGAGAACAGACATTGGTAATTTAAATGCAAGAGCGTTAAGAAAAACTGGCAGCGTTGACCCGTCAAATGCAAAAAATAGAAATTAGGATCCCAGCAGGAATCAAACCCAAGCATTCTGCATGGCACCCAGGTATTCTACTACAGAGCCAAGCCAGGTCTAGAAACTGCTTTGGAAAAACACCCTATGCAGGCATAATCTCTGCGCAACGTCAATGGAGGTTGTGGTGCTGGCTATCTAATTTTATAACAAAGCAATAAACACTACACATGTACTCCTACGATACAGGCGTCATGTCAGGTTAGTGTCTGTGGTTCCAATGTTGGCTCCGCTTTTAAGCAGTCTAATAAACATTACATTTGTATTCCTGTGATTCACCAAGCTATATTCAAGCATTGCTCGACCACAGAGGAATACGCTAACAAAAGTTACATATGATATACACATCATCGCACCGTAAAGTGCACTTTTCGATAATACTGGGGTATATGTGCTCCTACGTGAGTGCTGACGTGTTGGATCATAAGTTACCCTTTAAACGCCAGAAAGACTTTTTTAAGGGCTCGTTTATCTTTGTTAGACACAATATTAATGAGAACTAACAGACAATAATGCCAAGTAAAGTATAGGGGATGTTATTTGTAGTAATTAGGATATAAATGTGAAGGAAGTAAAGTGGACAAAAAGATAACTTGCCTTCGGCAGGAACCGAACCTGCGATCTTCGGATAACGCGTCTGATGCTCAAAAACTGCAAGCTGTCTCAAATACCCAATTGTACCGCTTATTCTTCGCGTTTGGTGTGTAGTGCTTATTGCTTTCTTAAACTCCCAAGCAGTGCAAAGAACTCGTTCACTTGTCTGTGAGAAGTAGCGCCGCAGTGGCTGCCGCCTAGTTATATGCTGCACAGTGAATGAAAAGCTTGAAACTGAGGTTTTCTTGGGTACAGTGCCAAAGAAACGGATAAGCACTACACATCAAACGCAAAGAATAAGCTGTCCACATTTGGGTATTTGAGATGACTTGCCATTTTTCCTGACCATGTTCTCCTGTGATGCTGCGCCTTTTTTCAAAGTTCGTTGCATGGGCTTCCTGTCTGACGTAACACAGATGACTGATTTCCTGTGCGCCCGGTGCACTCGGTTTCATTGTCGCCTCGAACGGGGCCTTGAATTTTGATGATTATTATCTCAAATGGCGTTCATTTTCTTGCAATTTTTAGAAAATGGGCATGTCATAAATTGTCACATCTTGCAACTCTGTTATAAACAATGTCCCTCAAGTTAATAATTAAAAAGTTAATTAACCCTTTCAGATGCTTTGTACACAATTATGTACATCTCTTGTTTTTGCTAGTTGTGTCGACTAGGGGCTAAGAAAGAGCAAGATATACACTGAGGTTTGGATGAATTGAACCTCCTGCCTAATAAATCTGTCTTAATTTAACTTCATTTCGCGGTGTACTGTTGCGCATGATCACTTTTCTGAAGGCATTACCATGGTCAACGAGTCGTTCGACGTGGCACTTCCCTCAAGCCACGTCAAAAGTACAATTTTTCTTTTCTCAAAATGAACAAAACCAGAAACGAATTTTCACTATATTTCTTGCCTGATAGTTGATTTTACATATGCAAAAACACAGCATGAATGGCTTCAGGATAAATAGATATTTTATAAGAACTTAATTTGGATTAATTACTATAAAACACAAATCAATCTATTATGAAATTTTTGTTGCAGTAGAATATTGAGTGCATTGAAATAATGTTTCAATTTGACGCATTTACAGACAGTTCTTCAAAGGCTGCGTCTGAAAGGGTTAACGATTTTTTTAATTAGTTGTTTTAATGTAACATTAGGTGCGGCAAAGTTTTTCCACCTTGACGTAGAGTTCGCTTGTGAAGACGACGGGCCCGACCGTCATAGCAATTTTATAAAAAATCAGTATTGTCTAAACAAAAAAAAAACAACCTGTATGCATACAAAATGCAAAATTTTCGGGAGATGTTTGAGAGTGGGGGGCGCTGGTGTGGCATTGGAAGGGGGGGGGGGGGACGCCCGTGCTTGGCCCTGTTCACCAGATGTCACTGAGCTTGTTAGCTAGGTCTCCCACCGCTGGACGTTTTGTCCAGTGATAGGTGGTATTGATGGGTTGCGTCCACACTCCGATACCATATTGTACAGTGTATTCGTTAAAAAGCAGAATTTACAGTCGTTTAAGTAGCTTGCGAGATACATAACGTGCAAAAGGGTACCATTGTGCCGGTCTGAAGTTTCGGGAAGAGCACTGTCTCTTCTCTCGTGAGCTTGGGGTGCGGGTTAAGTTCTGCCCAGCTTGTAGTGCCTAATAATGTATATTTTCTCGGGATGCTTTCGTGTGGGTCGCCCAGGACTCCCGAACCTGGTGGGATAGCCTGGAGAATGTGATGTAAGTTACCCGCCGAAGATCCGTCTCCAGTTGCCCAGACGATGCAGGAATTTTGAAGTATTTCCTGCTTTTTTTTTTTTAGGATAAAAAGTGCTTGTTTAAAAATTCGACCCAATTGATCATTCCTGCATGAGGACTGGCTGCAAGATTGTCCCGTGACACGCTCTCCTAGTTTTTTTTTTGTTATTATTATTCCCTTCGACGGAGCGTGGCAGGCGATCGCGTCCACGCGCCGGAGCATGAAACAAGCGGCGGCAACGAAACAATAGATGGCGTTACTTAAAGGGGCCCTGCAACACTTTTCGAGCATGCTCAAAAAGCGCTGCCGATCGGTAGTCGAGGCTCCCGAGAACACGCGAGCCAAATATAGCGATGCGCACGGCCTGGAATTTACAATAAATTCTCAAAGTCAGCTGAAAATCGCTCCCTCTTCTCTCGACAAATGATGTATTAGTCCGCGAAATATGACGCGATTGTCGGCAGTTCCACCATTGGCTGATGTTATAATCACGATAACACCCTCATTATTACTTTCGTTGTTAATATTGAGTTCAATAAGTAGATAATATGTATGTTTATATTCTGTTATCGCGTTAAAAACACCGAACAAACATTAATATTAACACTTCCGGTCTCACCGACAGCTCGTCTACTCGTAGTTGCGTTACATTCTAGCCACTGTAGTTGCGTGGTTCCGTTTTCTTCGCCATGCGCAGTGCCGAAAACGTGAATATTTCTGTGCTTTTGACCATCGCCGGTTGCCGTTGAGAGTGGCAGCCGTTCGAGTGTTGCCTCGTCAGCTGGGAACTGCATCGTCGTTCTCACGACCGACCGAGGCAGGGGCGCAGCATGTCTCCGATAACAATGCTGGCGTCCGGTAATGGCGGCGCTTCGGGGTCGTCTGCCAGTGCCGTCTACGAGGCGGTGTATCGGAGTATGGGCCGAAACCGATCTCAGTTGTCATTCGTTCCAAACGAGCGCGCAGGTTTGCTTCCATGGTTGGCAGAGCGATGAAAACACTACGGCGTTCGAGGTGCACACCCAACATTACCAAACCGACGCGCAGTTTTCATGCACGCGCGATACACAGTGCGATCGGCTCCGCTCGACGAGAACGACGCAAGCCGACCGGAAGTGGCGGCACAGACCATTGCGCCCAGACGTCAGAGAGAAAAAAATGAGAGAGAGAGAGAAAACTTTATTTTTAAAATCAGTCAATTACGTCAGGCATTGCCCGTCGCCCCTAGCCGTCGGCCGGAATCCCTTGAGACACGGCAGCAGCAAGGGCTTGACTGATGAGGTCCCGCTGGACGTTGGGGTCTGTGTTGCGGAGCAGGGCCTCCCAGGATTCTAGTGTGTGGGAACCATCGTTCTGACTCGGACATGTCCACACCATGTGGACCAAATTCGCTGCCTCATCACAAAATTTGCACTGGGACCGGAAAACTTCTGGGTGCCACTTGCTGTAAAGTACGGGGTTTGGAAAAACCCCCGTCTGCAACTTTCGCCACATAACCTCGTCTTTCTTATTGAGCGATCTATCCGCACCTGGGTATACTTGCCGATTCAGCCTGTACAGTGTTACGATTTCATGATATGCGAGCATATCCTCACTTCTTTTTCGAAGTTCGGTAACTGGTGAGGTTCCGGGGGTCGACCGGTAAGTGAGACCTCGGGCGACCGAATGAGCCTCCTCGTTCCCTCTAAGTCCCTGGTGAGCTGGTGCCCAGACGAGCAGAATAATCTCTCTGGGTCTTCCTAACGTGTTTAATATACGGACGGCAGTCTCCGTCACCCTTCCCGATTCATAATTCCTCACGGCGTTTTTGGAGTCGCTGATGACCACCCTGACCCCCTTTTGGCTGATGGCCAAGGCTATGGCCACTTCCTCGGCCTCTACAGTCTCAACACCACTGACTGTGCAGCACGCCATCAGGGCGCCGTTATCCCTGACTGCCACTGCCGTGTGTGCCGCTTTGTTCTCATATTCCGCTGCGTCTGTATACAGGACGTCCTGTCGACCGGTGTACTTGGCTTGTAATGCCTCTGCCCTGGCTTTACGTCTGCCTTCGTGAAAGGCAGGGTTCATGTTTCTGGGTAGCGGAGGTATCTTTATTCTGTCCCTGATCTGTCCCGGTATGTCTTTTGAGCGCACTTGCTCACGCTTAGGCTCGTAACCCAATCTCTCTAATATTGCTCTCCCCGTTTTAGATCCGAGTAGCCTTTGATGCTGTGCGGTAACGGTAGCCTCAATCAGCTCATCGAGTGTGTTCGATACGCCTAATTTCATGAGTCTGTCAGTGGACGTGTTCGGGGGAAGTCCGAGCGCGACTTTCACACTTTTTCTGATAATGGTATCGAGCTTGTTCCGCTCCGCTTGGTTTAATTTGAGGTAAGGCGCCACGTACACTATCCTACTTATTATGAAGGTTTGCACGAGCCTAAGAAGGTTCGCCTCCTTCATCCCAGCGTGCCTGTTCACTATCGGCATGTGACGTCATGCTACAGCTCAAGGACCAAATTATAGAGAAGCCAACGCGAGACACAAAAGTGATCGTGGGGTTAGATGTGGCAAAGGCATTTGACAACGTGAGGCACGTGTCGATCTTAGAGAACCTGACCTCACTGAACGTCGGGAAGAGAGTTTACCACTACATCAAGGACTTCCTTTCGAACAGGAAAGCCACCTTAAAGATAGGGGAAGAATCCATCGAGGACATTAAATTAGGTAACAGGGGGACGCCGCAGGGCTCGGTGTTATCACCAACCCTTTTCAACATTGTGATGTTGAAACTGCCTGAACAGTTAAGAGATATTGAGAATCTAAATCACACCATTTATGCGGACGACTTAACATTATGGATTAACAAGGGCAGTGACGGGCAAATTGAAAGTTCCCTGCAAAACGCCATTGATAAAATCGTAGAGTACCTGAAACCCAAAGGACTTAAATGTTCAGCCGAAAAGTCGGAAGCACTGTTCCTCATGCCCCCCGGACAACGGCGGCTCCACATGCAGCCTGAAGTGGACATCCACTTGTATATTAATGGCGCAGAGATCCCCGCGGTCGACAGTATCCGCGTTCTCGGGCTGAGGATTCAGGCGAACCGGAAGAATCATGAAATGCTTGCCAGGTTAGAAAAAAATGAAGAAAAAAATTCCGCCGGCGCTCCCTCCCTCGACTCGCTGCCTAGCTTTCCGCGCGCTCGCGGCGTTGAGTTGAGGGAGAAAGCTGCGGAACGCGATCTCTATAATTTGGAAACACCACTTAGACTTGACGGATTCGAAAAATTTTTGCGGCATATGACTCGTGAAGAGTCATACGTCAATAATGATACTATTCCAATATAACTCAGGAAGGTGTTACAGGGCCCCTTTAAGGAAGCGGCAGCAGACGCGATGGAGGGGCTTTAGCCCCGACCACTCGGCGAAGTAGTTATAGAAAAGCACTGCTAGGTCCTACCACTCTCTATCTTTTTATTTGAATGTGTGTATATATGTAAATATATACAAAAATCTTGGGGGAGGGGGTTAGAACCCCTACGGTTAGGCCTATCTACGAACGAAATTTCGCACCAATCCTGGCATTTTGTCTTTTCTGACTGAACGCCTAAAATAAACTGCCCCGAAAGCGGACTTCGATAATAAAATGAAATGTTTCAAAAGTCAGTATAGAATCAGGCTTTAAAGGGGTCATGCACCACCCTTTGGGCTTGGTGAAAAAACATCCTGCGAATAGCAGACACTGCTATGAACATCTCAGCCAAACCTTGCAGGCGTGCGCGGCAGGGAGAGCTTACAAGCGGAGCGCGCAGTCGCCATTTTCTCACCGTCCTCACTCGCTTCGGAGCTGCCGGCGCCCGCTGCTTGACGTCGGACAACGGGTAGCATGCTAATGGCCATAATAATAATAATAATGTCTGGGGTTTAACGTCCCAAAACCACGATATGATTATGAGAGACGCCGTAGTGGAGGGCTCCGGAAATTTCGACCACCTGGGGTTCTTTAACGTGCACCTAAATCTAAGCACACGGGCCTCAAACATTTTCGCCTCCACCGAAAATGCAGCCGCCGCGGCCGGGATTCGATCCCGCGACCTTCGGGTCAGCAGTCGAGCACCATAATCACATAGACCACCGTGGCGAGGCCATGCTAATGGCCAATAGCCGACGTAAATCACGAGCGCCGTTTGGATCAGATGCGCTCCATAATGTCCATAGTCTGCTAACTTTATACAGTGTGCCACACCAGTTAGATCATAGAGTTAATGTACTAGTTAGATGTTCTCTGGCCCCACTTGCGAGAAGGGATCACAACGGGAGAGCACGACCGCGTTTCATCACGCGCGCTCAAGCTCATGACAAGAGGCCGGATTTTTATGCACTAAAAAAGCTCGTTTTAGGCGCCAAAAATAGGCAGGCTAAACAACATTTTAGACCAAAATAGTAAATATAGGCACAATAAATTTTCACATAAAAGCAAATAATTTGAAACGAAGACGTGCGCAAGCTCTATCTACGAAAGGAAAACAAAAAATGTTATTGCTTAAGATGGCACAAAAGCGTTAAACAGTTGAACATAGCCGTGCAATGTGCTTTGTACCGCATGGTTCGCAGAACACGGTCTCTCCCGTGTTCTGCACGATGAGTCAAGATTCCACTGTCGAATCAAAACACTCCTGGGTGTCTTCTCGGCATGAGTGAGAAGGGCAGAGCACGACCAGATCGCTAAAACACCAAAAGGAAGGGATTCCTCCTATTGTCCGGGTCGAATCTCTGCCAGTGAATCACTGGTGTAGCCAGGGGGGAAAAGGGGTTCAACCCCCCCCCCCCCCCCCCTCTCCCGAAACTTTTCAGTTTTGCATGCGTATATATGCATGCATGCATACAAGCGCACTCACAAACATACATATATATGGTTGAAACCCCCCGCCCCCTTTCCGAAAAAAAATTTCTGGCTGCGCTGATGCAGTGAACACCTTACAAGTTAACTTACAAAAACAAAAGCCGCGTGCACATCATATTTTCCTCTATAATTTCGGTTTTTTGCATTTTAACCTCATCGAAATGCAGCTAGCTGTAATGCCCGGGATCGAAGCCGCGTCCTCAATGACGCGACATGCTGCATGCATATATCCGCTGGGTGAACACAGCGGGTTGAATTATTAACAGCGGAGCTGTTTGGTTCGCTGCGAGGTGTTAACAAAAACTGTCATCATCATGAACGGTCTCTACCTTATATGGCACCTCGCGTCGCCTATAGCACCTTGCAGCGCAATAACTCGCTCTGCGCGCGCTCTCTTCGTCCTCGATCTTCATCTTCTGCTTCGCTACCCGAACACTTTCGCCTAGCGCGCTCTTCCGCTGCGCCGAATGTCCGGCGTGGGATGCAGTAACTCGGATGCAGTGCTGGGCAGTAACGAAGATACATGTGTCTTCGATACTATCTTAGATACTTTTTGGGTATCTTGTATCTGTATCGCGATAGTCTCGCAAGACCTGTATCAGTATCTGTATTTCCGATACATTGAAGAATGTATCGTGTATTTCAAGATACAAGACACTGCGATCGCAACACAACGGTGTGAAGCAATAAATGTTGGTTGAACTCCGCTTCTGAAGCCGATACTGCTCCCACTAAGCCACCAGATTATAACTAAAGACAGTGACATTATTTTATCTTTCCGCCAGAGTTTTCCAGCGAGGGCAGGCGATGAGCTCTGAGCGTCCCTATTGAGGGAGCAGGGTCACGTGGTGGCGCTCGCGTCGTCTCGACAGGCAAACTCGCTAACGTCTACGCCCAGAGGACATCTTGTTTTCACGGTTTCTTTTTTTTTTTAGTTGTGTCAATGCTATGACACTTCGCTCTTAGCCACTGTCCTGTGCCACGTACTACAATGCGTGCGGTGTCTTTTGCACAAATTCTGATGCCGCTGTAGTGTCGTTATCAAAGTTTCTCTTGCGTTGTTCTTCGTTACGAAGTCTGAAGAATGCAAGAAAAGGGGTTGCTTTGCGTCTGGTGGCTTTCACACATCGACGATTCGAAGGACCTCATCGATGAAAGTTCGACTTACATGCAATGAGATTGACTGATATGCAAACAAGATTCGAACAGCTATAGCACCACCGATACCGATGCTGGATTTAACAGAACAAGCATTCGCTTAACAGAAGCTATCTTGGCGTACGTCTCTTTTTCTTTTATTCAATGAGTTTTCAAAATCATAATTAGATTGTTAGCACAAGTTCTTTCTAAGCGGTCCTTTTCCATCACATACATTACCTATGTATTTGTATTGCTTTTTTCGGGTCTGCTTACGGCAGTATGTATTTAACGTGCCAGCAAGGCGACGTTGAGAACAAATATATAATAATCTGCGCGTGTTTGGAGTATATACGGTAACAAAAATTCTGCTTACTGCTTAGTAAAATGGCAAAATTGAGTTTTCATGATAATAACGTAAACTATTAGCAGCCATCTCGAAGAGGTTAGCAAATGGATTAAAGGAACATTGTTATACAAAATGCTCCGTTTTTCTAATGAGCGTCTCAACGAGTCGGTTTACGCTATTTGACATAGGCACTGAATTTTCTGTGGTCTTACGTTACATGCCTAATTTTCAAATCTATTAGGGGTTACCCGCCGCGGTGGCCTAGGGGTTATGGTGCCTGACTTCTAACCCATAGGTCGCGGCAGCCGTAATTCGATGCCCGTGTGCTTATATTTAAGTTTTATAACACCACGTGGTCGAAATTTCTGAAGCCCTCCACTACGGCGTCTATCTAATATCGTGGTTCTGTGGGACGTTAAACGCAACAATTATTATTAGCTCTTGGGGGTGCCGCCTGTATCGTGTTCCTGTATTTATTCGCTGTGTTTGATACATAATCGCTTTTCTATTTTACTTATTTATATTTGTTTTCATATCTTAGTCTTCTCTAAATATTTTTAATGCTACTAATCACCAGGTAATCGGAGCTTAAGTGCCAATATAGTGTGAATAGCGGCGGTGTCCTGCGGCCCTCTATGCAACTATAGAACACGACTGACACGTTTTCTGGGCTTCAGATGTTCTCTAATAAAAGAAATTTGTTTAAAAGATCGCGCATTACTGAGTACATCGCTAACGAACGCTTTACGCCAGCAGATAAGTAAAATATAAAAGTAATTGCAGTTTTATGTCCTCTACGTAAACACGATGCGTCGCAAAGAATGTTGCTACCAGCGTTCTCGCTGACGTACACCTGTCCGGTGATCGGGTATTGCGAAAACTGTGATACGTTTACGGGTTTCACGCACGCAAAAACGCAAAGTGACAACGTATAAAGTAAAAGAAATACAAATATCTCGCTTGTGTGCGCTGCGTTCCTTCTCAAAAAGATATACATGTAGAAAATGAAGGAGTATTTTATATATCTCACGCAGAAAATACGGACGCAATTGTGGGACTACATTTATTAGCGGTAGGATACGTGCATTGTGGCTCTGTAGCTTTCCCTTCATTGCCACAGAAAGTTGTCCCCGAGTATATATATAGAGAACCAATTACAAAAGTGACAAGCAAAAACAGGTATCAGCGAAGTGCATAAAGGGTTGTCATTTTAAGCAGCTAAAGCAACCGCAATAAGTTAATTCCGAACGAAAGTAATATACTTTCGGAAAGAAGTACAATATTTTTGAGATACTAACAGACATTTCATGCAAATGAAACAGAATTGGTCGCAGTTAAATTTTCTAGCGAACATTTTTGTGCATGGGCGTTTAGTGTTACATTACCGTAAATACAGACTTCGATCAGCTTACAGCGCAAAAACGACGAGGACACAGACCAAGAATGCGACGAGGTCTGTGTCCTCGTCGTTTTTGCGCTGTAAGCTGATCGAAAATGAACTATAACCAACTAGCCCAGATTTCTCTTCTTGTAAATACTGACATAACAAATTTCCGAATGTATCGAAGTATCTTAAGATACAATTGGAATGTATCGTATCGGATACAATCGGCGTTGTGGTATCTTATATCTGTATCTCAAATACTTCTTGCCTGAGTATCTTGTATCGTATCGCGATACAATTTCAAAGTATCTTTGTCCAGCCCTGCCCGGATGGGCTAGAGAAAGGGATGAGAAAAAGATTCAAAGACAGACAGAGAAATAGGAAGAAACAGACACAAAAAAGAGATAGAAAAAAAGAGAGCAAGACAGCTAGAAAGAGAAACAAAGAAATAGTGAGACAGAGAGTAAACTATAGAAAGAAAGAGGAAACGAGAATAGAGAGAAAGGGAAGAAAGTATAGAGAGAGGAAGAAAGAAATATAAAGAAACATAGACAAAAAGAAAAGAGAAAGAAAGAAAGAAAGATAAAAGCAAAGAGAAACGAGGAAGGCCGTCCAGCTCCGCTGCTCCTTCAGGCTTAGCACCACTAGTGCGAAGCTGTCTTAAAGGGGCCCTGCAGCACTTTTTCAAGTAACCATCGAATGGCTTCACTAAAGGAGTTTATTGCGCCTCACGAATCGACCGCCGCAAAAATTTTTAGAATCCGTCAAGTACACAGTAAAACTCCGGCGATTTTTTGGCCATGTCAAAGTAATGGTGCTTTTATGTTCCTGAGACGCTCCTGTTACGGGCCCGATAGCAGAAATACTCGGCAAATTGGAGAATAATTTTAAATGAGCAAAAAAGCGCAACACCGAAACCGAAACCCAACCGAGTGTACTGTGTACGTATGACGTAGACGTTGTTACGAACGAACCGGAAGTCGTGCAAGGCATTCCGGTCACGCCGGCGCGGAGTATGAAAACTGTGACAGCCGGGACGACCAGCGAAGCGCCGGCCAAACCAATGCCGTCTGTCGCCTTGTGCACTGCAGACACTCGCTGTAGCGGCCTAAGCGCCGAAGTTAGCGGTGCCCTCGGCTGCGTCACTTCCGCCGCCTTGCCAACACTGACGTCGCAGACGCAATGTTGCCAATAATTGTGGGAAGCCAGGAGGGCGTTTGCAGACAATCTTTAAAATTCATTTGCAAACAATCTGCGCATGTCTCAAGCGTGTAATTTGGCATAAATGACGGAAACGTGCAAAGGAACGTACCCAGCGAATTTCACTGAGATCCATCGACCTCGAAAAATCGCCGGAGTTGGCCTTTACCCTTACCCCTTACACCCTAGGAAAAGGGTATTTTCACGTATCAAAACACCCATACCATAGGGTGTTGCCACTGGCTTAACACCCTTATCATGGGGTGTTTCCGATGGCCTAACACCCTTATCACTGAAAAATGTGAAAAATAAAATCTACCAGTCAGGGAACACGTATAATTACAGATGACATCAGCATAGAAGGTGCACGCACGCGCCAAACCGCACACACAACAGAGCGTATTGTAAAATATCACATGGACGGAGCGCTCGTGCTACACAGCCTTACACTGACCATCATGGTATATGTATACGGGCGGAGTTATACAGAGATTTGTTGCACGCTGTAATTGCCTTCTCTCGTACCGACGAACGCGCTGGAAGCTAAGCAGGGAGGGATGACAGGGGGAAGGAAGTTACCTCACGCGCGCGTTATTACCTTGAGCACTTTTTTTTAAATGCGGAGCATTTCTTAGTCGCACCTGCGGCGTCGGCGGCGCCGTCCACACCCCCACTGCGCATGCTCGGCGCATCTCGTGCCGGCAGCAAGCCTCTCCTCTCCCTCCCTCCCTCCCTCCCTCCCTCCCTCCTTCCTCTCCCTCGAACGCGGGCGGTGTGTATATAAGCGGCGGAGCGCGCGTTCGGAATTCAGTCAAGGGCGTCTTTACTTAGCTTTCGCTTGACTTGACGCTTTGCTTGACTCGGGCAGATGCGATGGAAGCAACAGTACCTTCAATCTAGCGTCCCACCACTCGTTGAAGGCAACGTTACCCCACCCTCACCGTCGTCAGCGTCAACAACAGCAAGCAACGCAGAGCTGCGAAGAGACGAGCCTGCGACGCTGAACGCAAGCGTTTGAAACTTGAACGGCTCCAGCGTGCACGAAGTGCACGCTGGAGCCGTTCAAGTCGTACTTGGTGCGCGCATCGTGTAACAATTAAGCATTTCCAAACCATACCCAATTACGCAACATTCACGCGATACCCCCACCACTCTGCGACGCATTTACTCTAGTTCCCCCCGTGGGAAGATGCGGGCGATTTTTTCTTTGAACGCGCGGCTTACTTTCAGTGTGATCGCGAGCACGGGCACGTGGCGGCTTCCGTGCTCAAATCAGCCAATGGCCGTGAATTTGGGTATATGACATCATTTGTAGAAAGAAGAGGGAGCGATTTCTAGCCGACTCTGACAATTAGTTGTAAATTCCAGCCCTCGTGCTGCGCTATAATGTTTGGCTCACGTGTTCTCAGGAGCCTCGACTATACCGACCGGCAGCGTTTTCTGACCATGGTGATCGTGTTGCAGGGCCCCTTTAATTTTTCATTTTATTCAAGAGTGACCGCGCATTGCCCGTGCGCCTCGCAGCAGAGGAAAGGGGGGTTCAGCAAAGGCGTATGATACGCCAGGAGTAGGGGGAGGGCGGAGGGGGGGGGGGGGCAGCGTGTGACAAATTTTCCCATCAGTTAAAGCTTATCGGTTATCGCGTGACCCACGAGCGAACAGATCATCGGTCATTTTAATTTCCAAAGCTGATATTTTTATTTAGCAAATATAATCTACAAGGACAAAAACACTCGTGCTCTCCGCGACATCCCGGGCACATTTATTTCCCACTTTGAGGGTTCGCGCGGCGAGTTCGTGCATGGAGCTCGGCGATAAAAGTCGGCGCAGCGTCAATTATGAATGAGGTCAGCGGCGCTGCTGCAACGGCGAATTATGGATGAATACACATAAGAATTAATAAGCCAACGGCACTGCGGACAACGTCATCGGCGCAGCTGCCGCGATGCCATCTCGCATGTAGCGCGGAATCAGCGTCCGACATGAGCCGGCGCTCGGGGAGGCGCGTAATCAGTTCGGCGCTGGGAAAACAGTTGGGGCTTCATTTCGGTGAAATAGTAGGCACGGAGAACAATGCCATCAGAAATGAGAGAAAGTATACGTTCACGCGTGGCGTTGGACGTGTATACACGAGGCAAATCAGTCGTGTAAGCTTGCAACGTTTGAAACGCAAGGGTCATACTACTCTCCCCATTTACCGTTTCACCGTCGATATTTTGATAAAGATGCGTTCTCAAAGGAGGACTTTCTGTAGCAGCTGTAAAAATCTTGAGTGAGATTATTAAGAAAAATTAAGCGAGAATTATAAGCTAATCTTCTGCGCAGTATATATTATATATTTATTCTTGATTATGTGGTAACACTAAAGCAGCATCTTTCATCTTCATTCATCAGCCTATAACTATGTCCGTTTCAGTACGTATATAAGAGCCTCTTCCAAAGATCTATATAATATCCACGAAAAAGTCTCATCCGGCCCTTCTAATTATATATGCCATCGAATTGCCTCAACTTATCACACTGCCTCATTCCTAAATTGCAGTCAACGCGCTCCACTTCACCTCTTATGACACCGCCATCTGCAGAATAGAGACGGCCATGCGGTTAGAGTGTACTATAGTACTTTGAAAGAGTTGACTGTTGGGCGAGTTGGTGTTTGGACATATGAACCACGACCTCCTCTCTCTCTCTCTCTCTCTCTCTCTCTCTCTCTCTCTCTCTCTCTATATATATATATATATATATATATATATATATATATATATATATATATATATATATATATATATATATATATGTTTCAAGAAATGTGTCCAACCTTCTAAAAAAATCAGGAAAATGCGATATTTGATTGCTGCCTTCAGAAATGGTTTTTCTGTAGTGGCAGAGATTTTAAGATGGTTAAAGAAATTATTTGGGACTGTAATTAAAAAAGTTTAATTAATTAACTTTTTAATTAGTGGAGTTAGGTCGTTGTGTCAAATGGGAGAATTGAAGTTCTTCATGTCAGAAACACAACCCAACTTTGAGATTTCGGGAAAGTGGCATCTAGTAATAATTACAAAGTAATGAAATTCAACCAAATTCAATGGCGAAACCTAAACAGAAACATGAAAGAACGCAACTGCCATATTCTTCTGAGACGTCCAAAATGAGTGAATGACTTTTTCTGCAGCGCTAGGCATCTTAAGATGGTTAGAGACATGACTTGAGACAGTAATTAAGAAAGTTAAATGAATTAACTTTTTAATTAGTGCAGTTAGGTGACTGTTTCAAATTGGGGAATTGAAGTTCTTCGTGCCAGAAACCCATCCCAACATTGAGATTTCGAAAAAGCGGCATCTAGTAATAATAACGAAGTAATGAAATTCAACCGAATTCGATGGCTTTCGCTGTTGAAAGCCGTTGCATTTGGTTGAATTTCATTACGCCGCAACAATTACTAGAGGACGCTTTTTCGAAATCTCAAAGCGCGGATGGGTTCCTCGCATGAAGAAATTCAATTCTCCCATTTGACATAATCACCGAACTACACTAATTAAAAAGTTAATTAATGTAACTTTCTTAATTACTGTCCTAAATGATGTCATTAACTACCTTAACATTCCTGCCGCTACAGAAAAAGCAATTCTGAAAGCCCCGAGCAAATATCGCATTTTTCTGATTTTTTGAGAAGGTTGGACACATTTCTTGAAACACCCTGTGTATATATATATATATATATATATATATATATATATATATATATATATATATATATATATATATATATATATATATATATATATCCCCGGGAAAAATTGCTGGCTACGCCACTGGCGGTGCCCCCCTTAGTCATCTGGGGGGGGGGGGGGGGGGGGGGGGCTTTAATCAGTCGGTCCTTTGACGTCGTTTTTTAATGCGCACCGTTACGGCTACGCGTGTTTTTCGGCGACCAAACCCCAAATGCGCGAAAATGCACACGATAGCGACGAGCGACGAAACGGGCCATTCGCACGACGTGTCGCGTGGTCGATATCGCGCGATCGCTCGGTTTTTCCAATTTGGAATCCGTCGCCCGGAAGTGCTGTGCTCAAGCAGCCAATTGCAAAACACCGAAACAGGATGTACCCTTAGCAAGGGTGGATCTTTGGCCATGTTAGTGCGACATATGTATAACGTTAAGCGCAGTACTGAATTGACGAGGACGGGACAGGGAGTGACACACACACAAGCGCTTGTGTGTCACTCCCTGTCCCGTCCTCGTCAATTCAGTACTGCGCTTAACGTTATACAGGATGTACCCTGTTTCGGTGTTTTAGCGCTCGAATCGCAATTCGCTTACAGTTCGAAAGCATATGTTTAACAGCGCCTAACACAAGTTCAAAAGTAAACAAAAGCTAGGCGTGCGACGAGCCAAGGAGTCGAGCAGTCTCAGCAAGAGTGCTGGCGAGTCTTCTTGCGTTGGATGGGATGGCAGAGCAGTTTTTTTTGGGAGTCTAGTTTCGCCACCTATGTAGGTGGCAATGAGCGGAGATCACCTAGTGTCGCACGTCCGTGTAAACGTCCAGTGGGGGGCCGCGGCTGTTGTTGCAACCCGTCTTTTAGAAAATTTTTGCATCGAAAGAGATGTCGTGTACATCCTGCACCTGCGATTTTCTCATGGAAACAGAGAGCTTTCTTCGTTCCCAGTCCGCGGCTGAACACGGCCATTTCATCGTTTTATAGCCCTGGCATAAGCAGGGGCGGCGCCAGTGGGGGGTCTGGGGGGGCTCCAGCCCCCCCAAAATTTCCGCCTGCCCCCCCCTTTGTCCCCCCCCCCCCCAAGAGCAAGCATTGTCAAAATACAATGCATATGTTCCCAGCCTCTCTGCCCCCCCTGAAGGAACCCACTTGTCGTGGGTGCCCCCCCCAGGAAAAAAATCCTGGCGCCGCCCCTGGGCATAAGGGCTCCCTAAAGTCCTTTACGTGAGGGGACATCTTCGGGAAAGGCCTTAATGTGCAGTGACTGTTACAAGTTGCCACTCTAGCGTCGCCAGCGCTAAGTCGGCGACGGGAATGACAGCAGGTCAGGTCGTTCCGTACGCAAGCAAACACAGCGAAGAGGTCAGAGACGTGTTTGGAAAACAAAGCAACAACTTTAATCTAGCGGTATTGCAGCTCAAGGAATACCAGCAGTACAACACCTAAAGCAAACTAACATAGGTATTCTTGCGCCATAAAACCCAGCATAACTGACACGTATAAAATCTATCAATCAGCTTATGAGGCAAGTATCACAATTAACGAACAGTAGAAGATATTAACAGAGGCTGTACATTTAGGTTAACAGCGGACATTAATCGAGTTAACAGTAGCTAAAGATGTGAAAGTTCGAAAGTATAAACAGATGAAGGCATACGTGCGATGACTGGAAGCGCTGAGTCCGATTGGATGCGAGGTCACAGAGAGGTCTGGCACGACTGCGATGTCGGCGGTGTTTCAACGTTGATCTTTCCGGGGGCTGTGCCTAAAGGCGATCTCAGGTAGGTTGAGCTAACTTGAGATTGAAGTTCTGATGCTTACGTTGCAGATATTAATTACGCGTCTCACCTAGACGAACGGCTATAGGCTTAGGTGACCAGCCGATACAGAGCCACATTAAAAACTTCTAGAAGGGATATTTGCTGATCTGCTTCTACACCATGTTAGACAAGCAACTAGACTGATTAGCAGGGCGGTATCCCTTCGTGTCCCCCGCTTTCTTCCTGGGGGAAAAGGGAACTCCACATGGGCCCAATATATCATGCGCGTTTCACTGTTACCAACACTGCCCTAAAATATATTGACCACGCCCCTTTTTATTTATGGGAGGGTACTCAACTGAGCGAGAGTGACAACCTGTTAAGGCGATCGCATACGCCTTGCCCACCTGCAGTTTTCACCGTGAGAATGGTCCGTTTCCTTGGCTCTCAGCCGGTGCGTCTTGGAGTCTATACCTGGTTCGGGGTACATCGCGGCCTTCAACGACCCTGACGCGTCGCCGCCGATACAGGCAAAAAGGATGAAACGTCAGCGGCGAACGTTCGAAGTAGAACACCCCTTCGGCTCTAAAGACAACTCTCTCGTGATCAAGCGGTCCCACCGGTCAGCGGGGGAGCGCGGCGTCCGTAATCGGCGTGGCGCCGGGTCGCAATAATGGCAATCCGTGACAGACACACGACAAAGGAGTTTCTCCCTCCCGGCAATGTTCTTTTTCGGGAAAACAGATCCCGCATCGACTTTTTGAACGTAAAGAGTGCTCTCGCACGCAACGAGCACAACTCAACAATGCAGCCTTTCAGCGAAGGTTTCGTGGGTGCCGCCAAATCCCCTCTGTGATGTTGTAAATATGCGTGAACCCCCGAAAATGCACTGACGAGGCAGTGACGTCACCCTTTGTACGCCCGCATCACCCGCATCAAGTCGCTAGCGCCGTCATGTTGAATTCCGGCAGTGCCAATTTGCGCGTCGTAGTCTGCACAGGGGGCGCCGTCAACAAAGGCCTCAATTACAACAGCGTGTTTTTCTAAAATGTTCTCTCTCCTGCTGATCTAACGAGCAAAGCCTCTTTTTTCCTTTTATCTCACACTCTTTTTTTTTTTTTTTGCGGCGTTCATCTGAGAAACCGCAGCTAATCGCGGAGGCCACGAACCACCTAAGGAACTTAGTGCGGTGCCGTGTGTTATCGGCGCAACTTTTCTGCAAAAGGTCCTTCAGAGCAACGAAATGGGCTTACTGTCTTTTCGCCCGCGTTTGAGGGGCAGTAGTTATAAAAAGACGAAGAAGACTGTCGAAAACGACGCCGACAGACAAACGAACAGACTCCAGACTCCCCGCTCTCCGTACAGGGGCAAGAGAACGAAACATCCCTGGACAGCTGTCAAAGATGACCACCCTTTTTTGATAAGTCACCTCCTAGCACTTACAGGCTGTGCTATTTAATTTAAGCTCAAAGTACGATTTTAATCTTCCCGCGGTTGTCGGTACTAGATGTCTAGGGAAATCTAGGGAGGAGCGCTGTCGAGGGGCCACACAAGCGAAACGTCGCTCGCTGGCCTGTGGAGTTTTTGCCGACGCCAGTGGTACGCGGCTACGCCTACGGGGATACTTGTATAGTGGGTTGCCGAGGCAGCTGTAACTAACAGGAACAGTTTGTACAAGCAAGGCGAGCTGTGTAAAGCATTATATCCACGGAATAGCGCGCAATGCCTGTAACCGTAACGCAACAAACAACAACCGTCTCATCGTCCGGCGGGAACGAGCGATTGGCGTTATGTGCCTTCAACTTCGGCTATCTGAAGACACCCGACGGTTGGATCAAAATAGCCCAAGTAGTAAGTGTTGGGCAAAGACCATTTAATAACAGTAGCATCACCATTATAAATGAATTATTAAGTCAACATGTGTACTACATAGACGAAGAAATACCGACGAAGCGGACAGTGCGTTTCGGAAGCGGTGCGCCAAGCTAAATTGCATTCTCAGTATATTTTGTCGAATTACTGCGTAAAACGGGTGTGTCTTGAGGCGTGTTTTTGTGACACCTCCGCGCACTAATTAAAAGTGTCGCGTCATAGGTATGTATATTGCATGTGCCACGCATCCTCTTAACAGGTGTTGCTCGTTTCATTGGCAACACCTGAAATGACACATTAAACTTTGTCGTTCTTGCCATAAAACTGTTAGTTTTTAAATTGAACATCGATGTATTAAAATTTTAAGAGGCGCCTTCTTGTTTGCAGAAACATTTTTTGTTTCTGCGGTGATGGGCGGGGCTTTACCGCGGAGCACGCTTTTTTCCGATTCAATCTTGAGTGCTAATGAGAATTTATATTCTGTCAGTCATAATGACGAATTGCTGTCTCAGTACTCTGGTACCGCTTCATAGTATCGGGCTACTATGGGATATTGAAATTCGTATTCCAGCAGGTGTGTTATGGATGCGCGAAGATGTGTATATGCGAGTTTCCCTGACAGGTACACACACTGTACTACCTCGAATGTGTGAGATTATATAAAGTGAAACATGCTTTGCCTAACCCACCGCAGTTTAACAGCCGTCCACCTCGTCGGTCGAATGCCTCGCTAAATGTGTGTGAAATATTTCGCAGACAAACAAGTTATCAATATCAAATATGACGCGCAGTGAATATACGCCTGAGCTACACACGTGAGAGACCAGTATACGCACACCTGACATATTCACAACCATTTAACTTAGAATGCTATGTTTTGGAAAATAAAATGTTCTCAGTCTGACGTACAGTACATTACTCATGCACAACAATCACATACATTCTTGGGTTACCCCATTCTTGGCCAACTCAGGTATGTACCACTTCATGCTCTGACTTGGTCGCGTATAAATTTTGCCCAAGAAAGTACAGTCGGTAAGTGCACATCTGTTCCATGTAATAACACATTAAATCACATGCACATAGATATAATGTTGACGGAAAGGTGTGTATCTGCCTGAGGTGCCTGCGCCCATGGTGCAGTCTGATGCGAGTGCTGCAAAGAAATTATTTGACACCGTGGGATACTTAATAAGCACTGCAGTGGAATTGCTCTCCATGAAAAACCTACAGAGGGACAAGTTGAAAGTTCTGTTCAAGGTACAGCATACAGCCTCGCAACATGTTGCCAAAATCTTTAGTTTTTAGTTACTTGTAGCCGGTGGTGCTATCTTATTTTCAGGTAATGCAGTGACCTGTGGAATTATGCCGCTTTGCTCAGTAATAAACTTGCACAGGATATTTCACACAAATAACATCATAGCTAGGTCTCGGTGACGCGCAATGACGGCAATCTAAAAAGTATAGAGCTTACATGATATCTTGCATATGCTCACACTTAAAGAAAAGGCAGTGGAAAAAATGCTGCTTCTTTTAGGATGAAAATTTGAATGTCGTGGCAAAATTTATCAGAGATTCTGGCGTCAGTACACAGCCAAACACAATATTTTAGACAGAAACAGTGAACTTTAATTTCAACATGCCTAGTAATTGTATTAACAGAGAGAAGGTACTTACGCTTCGAGAGGAAACCAGCTGTTGAGGTGAAGGACAGGCGTACCACGGTGCTGAGGGTAAAGCTTGTACTTATACATAGGTTGTAACCAATATAGTATGTGTAAATGCCAAAGAGTGCATTGAAATGCTGGTGTGGGGGTCAAACCGCCTGCCAGCACCATAAGAGAAAAACTGGCTTTTCCATTAGAAAACAGGCTAGGTGGCAACCCTAGTTTAGGCAAATCAGTTTATTATTTGTCCACTCCCACCATGTTTGAATTCGTCTAACATGATCCTGTCATGTTCTGTTTCATTAAGCTTTTTCGACTAACGCATCACTCTGCCATGTGCATCTAGCTGGTGAAGCATTGTTCCTTTGTTTCATTGCTGTCATAGTCATTGCGGCACCAAATACAATCACTTTCCATTACTTATTGACAATCTTCTCACTTGACCTCACTGACATCCAGTCAACAACGTTATATACATCACACCATGTAAATAAGTCTTTTTATTTTGTTTTAGACTGCATGAAACAGTTATATTTCACATTGTTTAGAAAGTGAAAATATTCAGTTTTGATTTCATCTTTCAGGGGCCATTTTTTCTCAAACATTCATATTTGACTTGTGAGACACAACCAAATGAATTCAACAGAAAATTAGCCCAGGGAAAGCATAGGGGTCATTAATTGTTGTCTTTAACTGTACTGTAGTAATAATGACGCAAATTAAAATGAATTAAAGCGGACGAAAAATCACCCTTTCCATTGTTGGGATCCGAACTCGCAACCTTCGAATATTTGTTTCTTGAACATTCTTACTTATCACAGAAAGAACAAAACACTGTGCAGCACAGTATTTCATATGGTAATTGCAATCAGTTTTTCAAGCTCAGCTTCTAGCGGTGCCAAACGATGCAGAGAGTATAATTTAAAGTTTGCTTCAAGAGCAGGTACGCCTGTTTACTAGCTGACTTGTCCATTCTGGCGTTTTCTTTTTTCCTTCCATAATCAGCTTGTGGAGATACCTTTTTTTGTATGCATCACTTCTCAAATGTAGCGACTGATAAAAAATTGTGTCAGTGGGTCAGAAGGATTATGAACGGAAAAATTGGCACCCACCCATTTGTAGCACAAAGCTACAAAAGCTACAAGGAAATCCGTATTTCAGATTTTTCAGAAAGGAAAGCTTCTTAGTTGATGAAAAATTTGTCCTGGCTCCAATGCTTTTCCGGGGTGGTTGCTCTACCAATTGAGCTAACCAGGAAACTAGCCATTGGCAGCGCGAGGGCGAATTAGTCAACAACTCGAAGCACATGGACACTGCATATTGCAAATCACTTCTGCGGAAGGAAAGGAGGATTAGTTTGCTGCAGCATTTGTTTGCCTGTTTTGTGCTTTTATACTCGTGTGTAGTTATCTTCTGACCTGAAGTTCAGTAACAAGACCAGAACTCAAAAACTCCAAAGTGAAGTACCAATTAATATATATTTTTTTATCTCCACAGATCGTGGGACTGATAGTGATGTCGCTGCTGATCAAGACCTATAATGTATCCTGGGTGTTGTTCCTGATGATGACAGCTTTTGCTTTTTCTGTTGTCAGTTTCATTATTCTACTTTCGGCGATGGGCTCCTACTCAGGATCACTTCTCATTGGAACTCTTTTTGTAAGTATTTGAAAGCTGTAAAATTTAGTGCTGAGAGCACAAGTGATTATTTGGAAACATGTGAAGGAAAAACAAATAAAATTGGTGCATCTTAAACTTATGCTTAAGAATAATGACAGCTCTGCAAAATAGCATTGTTTGTAACTACACGATGAATAGCGATAACTTGTTGGCTTGGGTGAGCCGGTCCACCTTGCGAATAAGTTTAAGCAGTTGAAGAAGGAACACACACAACAGGACAAGCGCTTTTTTTTTATCTTTTCAAGTTATTCCAAATATTTAAAAAATGAAGTTACAGCCCCAGCTAGCATTTTACTTATGTGTGAGTGAACTAAAAAATTGAACAAGCTTGCCAATCTGTAGAGTGATTACATTGATACTGTAGAACTTTTCTAGGGCCAATGATGATTTCATGAAACGATACCATGTGCTGAAACATAGAAGTCTGCAGGGCTTATGTTGTTCATAGGTACGGAATTTCACAGCCAGTATGATTTGCAGCATTAATCTAATTGTTGCTGTAGGCTTGTTTCAACAGTGTAAGCTTACCGACTGCTTGTAAGTGGAAAGGAACTGTGTCTTAAGTGTACAGATGGCCACATCATTTTTCAGAATTTAAACTTGTTAGCAAAAAAGTGTGTGCAAGAGAAGAAATGTTTGCAGCTTGAAATTGGAGGAGGAAGTGCAATCCACATGCAGAACAAGTGTTCGGTAGTTGACATGGACATGCACAATGCATGATCTCATTACTGGCTGCTTTCGAATTATGCTTACACAGGGGGATGCTTGTAACATTTTGCAGGCTAATGAATGAAGGAAAGAAAATTACTTTTAAGGGTTCGTTTTTCTTTGTTAGACATAATATAATTAGAACTAACAGACAGTAATGCCAAGGAAAGTATAGGGGATGTTATTTGTAGTAATTAGGATATAAATGTGAAGAAAGTAAAGCGTACGAAAAGATAACTTGCCACTGGCAGGGACCTGCTGGCGGCAAGTTATCTTTTTGTCCACTTTACTTTCTTCACATTTATATCCTAATTACTACAAATAACATCCCCTATACTTTCCTTCGCATTATTGTCTGTTAGTTCTCATTAATTTTGCAGGCTAATGAAATTTAGGGGGTCATGCCTTTGTACTGTTCCTACATCAAGGGTCATGTTCCTGCATCAACTTGTTGCCCTGACCTGTGCACTGTGCCTGTGCATTAGTGCAGCATGCTACTCTATGTAAGAGCACCGTTTCCTCCATACCATGGTGCCCACCACTACACATCACCGAAGTGTGCATGCCTGTTGGTGCAGCGTATAGGTGGTGCTAACTGCCTGCACAGCCTTTCACATACGACCATTTTGGTCCACTGCTTGCATTTGCACTTCCGTTGCTTTCGTTGGCTCTGTTCCTGTCACGGCTCTTGTGCCACCATTTATAGTGTGATAACTCACGGCCCTTGCAGTTACTATGCATAGCACCATTACAACACTAGTAACAAGTGCTTTGGCTTTGAAAGAGCAGATTAAAAACATCACAATACATTCTTTATAGCTGTTATATATTCTATCTCATGTCTGATGTCTGCGTTATTTTCAAGTGATTACAGCAAATGTGAATTTGCATGAACAATTGAACAATGTATTATTAAGGGGCATACTGTGCTGAATACACCATTTGTCCCACTTCACTAAAATAGCACACTTTGTTTGAGTGCACTGTTGGAAATACATTACTGATCTGAAGATGTTTGCAGTACCTCAACTACCACATTGTAGGCTTCATCTTCTACCTTTCTGGAGGATTGACGTGTGTTGTCAATGCATCACAGTACGTTGGTTTGGGCAGCATCATAGCTGCTGGGGTAAGTGAGCTACTCATCAATGTTTCTTTGAGATTATGAAATGATTCATTAACTGGGCCATACATGTAGATGCTGTGCTTTAGCCAGTTCTTCAGCCATATTTAAGACCATGTTACCTTGTAGTATAAATGACATCTCCATAGCAATTATATGGACACTGTCAGCGGGATTTTGCGGTCGCCGCTGATTTGTACAGAGTCCAAACCGATAACATCGTTTACGCATCGTCTGTTTCATGTGCGAGTAAAAGCGCACTAGCGCTAGAGACGAACGCGGTTGAAGCAGGATGAAACGACCCGGCCGTCCCCATCGTGCGAAGGGCGCATGCGATAACATCGCTCCGCGTGCGAGGCCTGTCGTCGCTTGCTTACCAGTTATTTCGTCGGGCAAGAGTGAGCGAGCGAACAGTTAAACGTATCAAGGCTGAAGCTCTGCGGGCCCCACTTGCCTCCCCGAAGCGCAAGAAATTGAATTCCTCGGGCCAAACTGAGAAGCGCATCACCGGCAGGACGCGGCTGCAGCGCTATGACACGTTTGCGTTGGCAGCATTGCGGCGCAAAGTGCACAACTACTTCATGCGCAATGAAACTGAGTTGAACCTTTCTACCATCGTTAAAAAGAAGAAGAAGAAGAATCCTTTCTACTACGTGGCCAGACAACTTTGCTCATGTGGCCAGACAAAGCACTGGACGCGTGGAGCAAAACTGGATTTCCGGGAGATTTTTCTATGACCCGTACAACCGGGAGAAACGTTCAAAATCCGGAAGTCTCCCGGGTAATCCGGGAGACTTGGCAGGTATGCATTAGGAATGAGCAGGTGCAGCCTTTGAACACCAAAATACCAATATATTTTCAAAAGAAGGGGGATTTTCACCAATATAAGCGGCGTGGCACTCTGAGTACAACACTTTGTAAACCACTCCCTGGCATTTCTTGTTTGGTAGTTGGTCTTTTGGATGCTGCAGCCAAAAGACCACCTGATAGAGAAGTGGACACCACAGAAAAATGAAAAAAGCAAAAAATGACACCGTTTCTTTCAGTGCTTCAATCATCCTGAGGAAGGGACCAAACTGTGTCTTGAAATGACGGGATTATCTTGGCTGGTGCCTGTTCAGCCTTGAGAATCCCTCACCCAGCCAAACATATTTCTATCAATGATGCTTATACAGTAGACTCTCAGTAAATGGAAATCTTTTAAATGGAACTGCTGCTTCAGTGGAACAACTGCCCCTAATATGGTTGGTTTCATACTTGGATTCTGCACCCCTGCTCCTCTCTCAGTAAACGGAACTCCTGTTAAATGGAACACATTTTCCTAGTCCCTTCAGGTTCCGTTTAATGAGACTCTGCTGTATTTAAATCTTAGCATAGTATACAAATTTCTAAAAATTTGAGGAACATTAACTGGAAATACTCAATAAGTTTAGACTGCTAAAGTATTCTTTGAAAAGCTCTATTTTCGTTACCTTTGCGTTAAGAGTCTTATTAACGTGAAGAGAAACAGCAGGCGAAATGTTCCTCTTTTTTTTTTTTGGCACTGAATTTTTCTAATGTCATGTCAAAATTCCAGCGCCAGTATTCAAAGTATTTTCTCACACGTGGACTTCTTTGGCTCGGTAGAACTCAACAAGTTTCTAGCGACTGTCCATCGCCTCTTTCTCTCTCTCCCTCAAGAGTTAATGCTCATCATCTTGAAAGATATGCGTTCTCTTAACAATTTATTGAGAAATTCTCCCTGCTTTTTGGTAGACTGGTTCTCCTGCTTTCAGGGTCATTGTACCTCAACTCCTGTTGCTCTCTCTTTGTAATGAGGCAACAACCCCAACACTGAACTGCCTTTCTCACTGCACTTAGCAAACCTGTTTTTACTTCTAAATAAACGTTGGTCTGCTCTACTCTTAAGCTGT
Source organism: Rhipicephalus sanguineus (assembly GCF_013339695.2). NCBI lineage: Eukaryota > Metazoa > Arthropoda > Arachnida > Ixodida > Ixodidae > Rhipicephalus > Rhipicephalus sanguineus. The sequence goes on along the minus strand of NC_051176.1, from coordinate 201,214,190 downwards.
CAACAAGTGTATTTCTTGACATTGCTAAATTGAGCGCCCAACAATTTCAGTCTTTGGCTCCTTCAGAATAGGTCCATCTTTATTGATATAAAAGTAACTAGGCTAAAGCAGAGGCAATTATAATTCTTTGAGCTAAGTTCACTAATATTCAAGAACATCATTAAGGGGGTAAAACTATGTGCTTTAGTAACAAAATTTAGGGCATATGATTGTATTTAAAGTTAAAGGCAACTATTTTTCAAGTATATTGCCTGATGTGAACGTTACAAGGCATTGTGGGCTTTACACTCACCCTCGACTCCCTTTATCAAGAAAGCCATTGAAATCAGTTATGCCCAAATGGACACAATACCTATTACATTACTTTGACTGTTACATATGACAGCCACCTATTAAATGTTGCTGTCACCTTCCATCATTTTCATGCCATGGAATGTTGCACACGCAGCTGAGTTATTTGGGCATTGTCGAGTGCAAGGTCTTGCAGCACATACAATGATGCACACATTTGTTGTAAGTAGAGAGGGCACCTTGTGTCATAATGGCAGTTTCTTTGCAAAATTTAAGAAGGTGCTATTTAGCAAAACACTTCACTTTCGTTTGATAGCACTAGAACTAAGTACTGCTGTAGGACAAGGATACATACTACTTTATTTTTGCAGTCGGCTGTCGTTAATTCCACAGTGTAAATTTCACAATAGGCTCACAGACAAGTTAGGTACCTAATTTGAACATTATTCAGGTTATTCAGTATTTGCTTGCCCACTGGTATGGTATTATAGCAAAGGTGAACCGCATTGCAAATACATTAAGGGGACTGTACCAACTTTAGTTTTTTTCTTTTTATTGGCATTTTTGCAGGTGCTTGGCCTCATAGCCTCAGCCCTATATGCAGTGGATGTCGCTCTGACCGTCCGAGCAAGAGTTTGAACCTTCAGTGCCAACTGCCTGAATTTACACCTGAAGCGCTGCCGTGCTCAGCTCTATGCCCATGGCTTTGCCCTCGTGTACAACTGGTGTTATAAGGAGTCTCGACAGGCGCTGTAATGTATTTTTCGGCGTATTTTCATTTACCAAAGGAAATTAAGTTGAGAAAAGGTTGTGAGGGTTGGTTACTGCATCATTGTAGCGATACAATGTGTTGCTCTGCTTTATGTTTGAAGAAGTATGTGCCTGTGTCGTGCTCCATGTTTCATGTCTACAACAAAGGGGGGAGGCTTTTAAACTTGTAAATCTAAGCGGTGAATAGTGTTGAAAGTTTCACTGACAAATTTTTCTTTCACTGAGCTACAAGTGAGCGACTATATATATATATATAATATCGGATAAGGCAAGGGATTTAGCACTACTAACAGAAAGCAGTGATATGAAAAACTAAAACGCAGCCCAGTGCAAAGACTTGGTGGTAGTAGGAGTGGCCCTCTGCATTTGTTCAGTTACAATGAGTACCTTAAGATGGCATTTATTATACATGAGAATACGTCGGAAACAATAATTTACAAACTTTGTTCTGTAATTGCTGTGTAACATGCTCCTTGAGGTTGCCTGTTCTATTGCATGGTTGGTGACAGGCACACAGCACTAAATCAGGAACTTACTTTATCAGTTACTCTTATTTGGCGAAAAAAGTGCGTTGCTGTAGTGCCACCCTCCTTTGAAGTATGCTGTACCTCTTGTGTACTCAGTTGTTGCTTATTTGAAGCCTTAAAAGAATCTCTGTGCCTGCCCCACTGCAACTTTTCACATGTTTACCCATGGCAACAAGAGTAGTGTATTCTTTCACGGGGCGTTGCATGGTGTGGTCACATTCTAACTTCTAAATATAACTGCAAACTTGTAGGGCACTATAGGAGCTTGATATTTTACAGAAACCACAACTGCTTGGCAGAGTATGCAATGTCTGAGCAGCAGGGGGAAGAAACGATTAATTCCAGAGGTTTTTCAGCTGCTCTGCAAGCATAGAAGCCACAAAGGTCACAGACTGAAAAATAAAGTTCAGCTGTAGCCATTCGAGCATAATTGCTACTGTAACGCTGTAAATGGTGCATTTGAGCGTAACTGTAGCATTTTATAGTGACAACACCTATTATTTTCCTATTTTGTTTTTTTATTCATTGTTGACCACTGATGCTGTCTATAAAGACGATTTAGGTTCATTGTAAGAAGTGAGGAGTTATTAGTATCATGTGCATGCAGCAATTTGTATGTCACACAAATTTCAATCCTAGTTTCTTTTTTCTGTATATCTTATGTTAAAAATGTGCACTGTTTTCTAAAAGTAATGCACTAACACATCTATTTAAAATGCAGGCTCATAAATATATATTGATCTGTTCATCTGATCTATTATTACGCTTCAACTTTGATAGTATAATTTATATAAATAGTATAATAAAGTAAGTCTGAACTTTTTCTTGCAGATATCTTTGTATAGCAGATATATGCTTATAACAAATGTTGAATGCAGTAAGGATATTTTCATGTATGATGTGACTTTTTAATAACATAATCACATTCGGTTGTGTTATTTTTTAATATAAGCCTCTGTTTAGGAAGAGGAAGAAAGTTGTTTTCAAGTGGTGGTGAGTAAAATATCAGTTGCTGTATAACTTAACACAGCATCAGGCCTGGTGTTATCAAGGTGTGTAGAGTGTAGTGGCCATGCATGCTCTGGGCATCACCAAATGTCTCTTGCCAGTGGAGTTTATGAAGCGTTAAAATATTTATGTTACATTCACTTGTGATTAGTTCTTTGAGTACTCATTCGACCAATATTTGGTTCTCTAGCTGCATAGCAAGCTTCTCAAGTTGTATTTATTGTTGGTCAGAAACAATCTGTGTTACGTTTATGTTTGCACAAAGTAATGTACGATGTAGTCAAACATTCAAATCCAATTTTCTGCTTTGTGAAAGCAGGGACGTTGAGACAGCCATGTAGTAAAGTTAGAGCGTAGTGAATCAGTGTTGTGCATTTGTCTGACGTGCTTATAAGAACCTTGTGGCAGAAGTACCCATGTGTCCCCTTTTAGAGGCTATGGTGTTTTAGAGTACATGTTGTGGAATACTGCATTTTGTTGTAAGCAAATTATAAAAAAGTTACCTTGATTATATCTAGGTATCATTGCATTGCAGTGATTAGGGCATCATGGAATCCTGCAATGGCCGGAATTTTCTGTCCTAATGCGGTGAAAAATGCCATTTTTGTATATTACTTTACATGTAACTGTGCCTAGAGAGCTGTGTAGCACATGACAAATACTCCTTTTGTCACCATCTGCCCCTGTGAAGAAAATGTACGGTGAAATACCTGCATGCTGACTACGGCTGGTGGCTGGAGCACATGCTTGTCAGTTCTATTTTTGCAGAGTGCATATGGGAAGCAAGCCCAATATAATAGCCATTTTTGTACTGGGCAATGTGTACGTTTAGATACAAGTCTCCCACTAAGACATGGCACAGTTATTTTGTTGTACAACTTGTGCTGCTGCATATGTGCGCATGGAAGAAAACAATCATTATATAGTGACCATCATGAATGTGTACATTCCTATGTATATATACTAAAAAAATAACTATTAAGTGTTTGTGAAGCACCAAGCACGTCAAGGCAGTGTGTGTTCTATGAACGTTTAACTTGTGTTTTGTGAAGCACCTAGCATATCAAGGCAATGCATGTTCTATGGATTTTTAACCTTGCTTAATGTGAGCATTGACTTGGGCTAACTGTGACAATTAAGGGAAATGCACAGTATCAAGGGCATAATTATAACCACAAGAAAGGAAATATTTTTAGAGAATGCTACTATAAAAAGTACAAATGTGTAGCAGTAGCTTTAACTATTTAGTTGCAAGCTAAGCCTGCTAAGCAGAATGCATGTCACAGATTTAACCATTTAACACCAAAGTTATTCTAAAAGAAAGCATGCAAAATTTCCCTAATTCTGACAAATTCCCACTGATTACTTCTGGATTAAAAAAAAATTTCACATGGGTAGTTTACTTCTTATATTCACCTAATTAATGAAGGACACCTGCTCTAAAGAAAGAGGCCTTCCTTCAACACATGCATAACGGTTGAATATAATTATCTAAACAGATTGTAGCAAAAAGAATTGAACACAAAAAAAAAAGTATGTTCAAGCACCTAAATTCAGATGCATGGCGAGCGCAGAGTTGATGAATGCAGTTCATCTCTGGCAGCCAAAGCAGAAAAGGCTGGGGCTTGCGCAAGTGTAGCTCGTCTTTGGTGATATTGGTACACAGTGCTAGGATGAATGTTGCTTCAGCTGGGTGGTTAATGTCTTTGTGAATCAAGTTGGTGTGTGTGTACCATTATATGTTCATTTGTGTCGTCATTTTCTGGATGCTTTATTCTTTTAATGTAGTACCTTCAGTGTCTGTGCAATAGAAGGGCATCATTTGTCTCTTTCACTTTATGTCACTAGCACTTGGTATTCCTCAGCACAATGATTCGTGCAGCACCATTTTGTAACATTAGTTCAGGACAACTTCAGGGATCAAAACTGCTGTTTGACTTGGCTGGAAAAAGAGAGCCGTGTTCTATCTTCAGATTAGTGCACGGTAACCATAACTGTAGTGAATTGGTAGAGCGTCCACCTCCAATGCAGAATGTATTGGGTTCAATTCCCAGTGCTACCAGGCACCCAGAAATTTTTCTAAAGGTGGGAGAGGTACTCAGACCTGGAACCTGGTAGTGTGGGTACTCATTTCAAGAAAGTGGCCTTCCTACTGTCTTCTTTCAGCACCCTTTTCCCTCCCTCCCTCTCATGACTCTGCACCATTCTCCCTTAGATGGGTTGCAGAAATCAGTCTTTCCTAACCTCAAAAACACCATGTCTTAGCATACATTCTGACGCTCCTGCTATCACTCATAACAAAAGTACTGGCTTAAGAATGGTGGTTTCAGGTTCTTGAAAAGGGATCTCATGCCAAAACAGTAAAGTAAAAGGGACTGCAGTTACACCCTTTTTCTTTGGGTAGGGAGTAGACATGTACCAACAAGTAAATTGGCACACTGCACAATACCCATCTTGTGTTCAAAAGAGGAGATAAGGTGCCTGAAGGATACAAAAGGATATTTCTAAAAGACCTTCAGAATGGACATTTGGAAGAGGGGACAGAAAAAAAGGCACCTTTACACATAAATGCCAGCAAATATTATAGGTCTAACCAATACAAGTGAAAGGTTATCAGTATGTTATATTTCATTGGAACAAACTTATTCACACACTTGTTCATTTGTGTGAGTATTTGCGTAAAAAAAAAAAGAAAGGGGAAACCTGTCTCGCTTTGCAATGATTTACACCTGCAATGCTATTTTTGCTGGTTTATTGCTGCTCATTTGATAATTTATGTTTTAACACTTTTGTGAGTTTGCCTAGCCATCTGATTAGCCCCCACATTCTCTGTGCTCACATTTGCGCTATGTTGAAGTTTCCCCATGGCCTTCTTTCTCTCTCTGACATTTACAGTGTTGTGCATAAGCAATTCCAAATTTACAAATTTTAGACAACATGAACTATGCTGCTTGGTTGTACTGCCTGCTGTTGCCTCTGAAGTATATGCAGAGATACCACTAATTTCAGAGTATGCATCACACATGCACAAGTTGTAAAATGGCTCTATGGTGAATATGCCCATCTGGGAAGATTTATATTGCCACAATGGTAAGAGTTCAAGCCCTAATGGGGGCAGTAAGGAAACTTTTGTTCATTGCCTTCTCCAACATAATGATTTCAGCTTAACATGACTGCTACACCAGTCTTCTGGTTATACTGACATCAAAAGTGATTGTTTTGCCTTGCTAAGACTGCTGTTCACTGGAAAAGAGTGCAACACTAATTTTTATATTCATTTATAAAAAAAAGTACTTATACAATCCTTCTGTGATCTACATTTAACTTTAGGGTCATTAATGAGGTTTTAATTTAGAAACAAATGTAAATGCAGTGACAAGAAAAAAGCGGCATTTTTTTTGTTGCTTAGTATGTATGTGAGTTTAGTAAACAGCTGGGTGTGTCACTAAAGACGTGCGAGCCTACAATTGGTGATTGCTATGTCATATTATCCATTTTTAAATGCTAACCCAACAATATCAAACTACCTTGGGTAGCAGCTTGGCACCCATAGTTTTTGACCACAAAAATGGCACAAATTCCTCGCATTATAACATGATGAGTGTCACTCCCTCCATTTCACCACTTGAAATTGCAGTGGAAGCTGCAGCTGGTATGAGCTTACCAAAATGGCTACCATGTGAATGCTTGTCTTGTGCTGCATGCCCCCTTTTTGTCGAGAGTGGTGTCTATTCATTCTTGATTGCTCGAGCATACTTTGTAGTCCCCTTACAATGCCATACTGTTGTGATAACATTACTTTTTGATCATTTAGGTAACCTTATAGGTTAACTTGCATCCCTTTACAAGTCTGTTTCTAACCTTCAAGCTTCAGCTAGGTGAAAGTGTTCTTGCTCCCTTCTGTGGCACTAGTATTGCACTGCAGCTGACATTTGCACAATATTATTTACTTCACTGTTTTAGCAGTACGTTATCTTGCTGTTCCTTTCTGCTTGCTTCCTAGATTTAAAACAGCAGGGGGCACCTGTGATTTTTCGCAACAGTACTGAATTTACTGATGCTCTATTTTCGGATATATGTCACTTCGTGGAATAAAGAGCTGTAACAAAATGCTGAAGGCTAAATGATTTTATCTGTGTGTTGTGTTCAGCTTACAACTAAAGATAAATTTGGAATGTGACTATGCTGAGCACTGCTTGGGCTTAATGGAGTTGTGCATCAAAGCTGCTTAAGTACATTTGCAATGAGTAAAGGCTTTTGTTATTGAGACTGCAGCGAATGCAGTCTTGTATGAAAGTATTTTAAAGGGAACTGATAAATTTGTTTAAAGATTATTGCACTAGCTTTTATATGCAACAGGAGACTTAGACTGAACAATTTCCGGTTTAGTTTGAAAGACATTAGTTTCAATGTGGTTCCAGCATGTTTGCTGTGACAGTTTTCACAACTTTATTCCTACTGAAAATTTTGTTTACAAATTTGTTTTAAGAGTGAGAGTGCAGCAGCATCTGATGTTATCTTCACTGCTTGATGTGTAGTGAAGATGCATTATTTGAACATTATCTTGTTCAGATGAGTACACAAGTTGAAAATGATCTCCCTGCATCCCTATTTGTTCATATCCAAACAGCATGGTGTCCAAACTTGTAAAACCTTAAGCATAACTTCAACTGTTGCCATTTTATTGCAGATATTGAAAAAGGCTAGCTTGTGCTTACACATTTTGCTGAGCAAGACGTACTGTCCATTTCACTGATCACCCATTTTCTGGAAGTTCTCACTGTATACACACTCCGACATTTTGTCATGGTATAAGAAAGAGGGTCTTTTTATTTTTGCAGCAGGAATTCTATATTTGGCTTTCCGTAGAGACGTCAGCTATTAAAATGAAAATCTTTATTAAGCTTGATGCACTAATTTTAAAACTACAACTCATAGTTTCAAATGTCTCAATCAACACTGCTTTGAGAAAGTACCTTCTGATGTTCTTCAGCATGTTTCCCTGGAGAGATGAATCTCAGCTCTGCTTTATATGAAGGGTAGTGGTCAAACACAACACGAAACTTTGGCCCCTTCTGCAAGCGATGACGCAGACTCTCAGATTCAATGGCCATTTGATATGCAGACTCCTTTGTCAAGCGTTCGAAGTCCTGGCGTGGCAGCTGTATCCTCATCAAGTCCACATTATCTTCCTGAAAATTAACCACTCTAGATCAGATTTCCATACCTACATGAATGCAACTGTTTCCAAGCTGCTGCATAAGTTTTTGCAGAACAATGAATGCTTTGTGTGATTTAAATACCTTAATAAGAAGGTCTAGATTGAAATCGGGGTCGACTTGTGGCCACAGTTGTTCCATGAGAGGACGGTCCTAAGAGGAAAGTAAAAGAAAAATAAGTAAAAGTAATTTAGTCATCAGCAATGCAAATGCTTTTCACACTGATGTACACAATACACAATGGTTAGCACTTACTACTTGATATTCAACATCTCTGAATCGAGCAGCCTCGGTGAATCCTGCCCAAAGCTCTGAGGCAAAGTGAGGTGCCAGTGGTGCCAACATAAGCAGCAGAGCAGCTAGTGCACGCTCAAACTCGCGCCCAAACACCACTTCTCCACGGTTCTTGTACTGCGCAACAAAAAAGAAGTGATAACATTAGGTTCAGTCTATCATAAGGGTAGAGAAAGGCTGTATGATAAGGCTCAACATACCAGTAAAAAAACATTTCATCAACAGGAAAATATAAAGGTGCCCATAAATATCTAAATGACAAGCGTCTATTTGTCTGCCTTGGTGGTACAGTGGTTACAGTGCTTGGCTGCTGACCCAAAGGTCCTGGGTTCGATACCGACCGCCGCGGTCACATTTCGATGGAGGCAAAATGCTAGAGGCCTGTGTACTGTGTGATGTCAGTGCAGTTTAAAGAACACCACATGGTCGAAATTTCTAAAGCCCTCCACTATGGCATGTCTCATAATCATATTGTGGTTTTGGTACATAAAACTCCAGATATTATTATTACAAGCATTCATTTGACAATTCGTAGGACCTCCAAGACAGAATTATATTCCTGGTGATTGTTCATCAGAGAGAGGGTAAAATGGAATGGTTTAATGAACAGCAACATTTGAATGACTATGCAATAATGCTTAGGCAGCATGCCTGCATCCCAGAGATATGAGGGTCTGTCTGAAAAGTAATGAAACCATTGTCAACAATTTTTTTTTCTTCTGTGCCAAACAGAAAAGTGTATGCTGTCCCCTTGAAAGTAATCCTCTTCTGTGCAACTCTTCCATTCTTCTCTGCCATGTCTGTATGCACTGCTACATAATGGTACTTCTATCTCCTTAGTTATGGCTCTCTGGATGGCCTCTGCCCTTTCAAAATGGAGTCCCTTGATAATTCCTCGGAGCGTTGGGAATAAATAATGTTGCAAGGGGCAAGATTAGTGAACTATGGAGGTTCTTCTAGGACAACAATGTTATAATAATAATTGATGGGGTTTAACGTCCCAAAACCACGATATGATTATGAGAGACGCCGTAATGGAGGGCTCTGGAAATTTCAACCACCTGGGGTTCTTTAACTAGGACAACAATGTTCCTCTTGGTCAGAAAATGCAGGACGCCAAGGGTGTTGTTACCTGGTGCATTGTCTTGATGCAGCAGCCACGGTTTGCTTTGCCACAACTCTGGTCTCTTATCGTGTACTGAGTGAAGGAAACACTGAAAAATCTCTTTGTAAGCTTGCTAATTGATCATCTGGCCCTGTGGCAGGAACTGAAAGTGGACAATGTCCCCAACATCAAAAAAGAAATGATTAACATCGCTTTTACTTCTGAAAAAAAAAAAACACAGCAGTGGACGATGGACTAAAAGACGGGGAATACGGACAAGTGCTGACTTACTTGTCCTCATTCGCCTCTTTTAGTCTGTTGTCTTTTTTTTCTTTCCAAAATGGATCGCCGACTAGACCTCTCTCACACTTTGCTTCACTCTGGACTGCATTACTTTCCTCGGCCTCAGTAATGAATGAGACTTCCACTGAGAGCTCCTGTACCAGTGACCATAGGTCGGCAAACTCACCCATGAGTCGACTCACTTAGACTCGGATTGGGCCATGAGTCTGAGTGAGTCCGGGTGAGTAATATTTTGGTGAGCTTGAGATCGAGTGAGTCCGGTTGAGAAAAATTTTAGTGAGTCTGAGTCCGGTTGCGGAAAATATGTCCGAGTCCGAGTGAGCCCTAAGCACAAAATATATTTCTTGAGTGAGTCTGAGTGAGCCTTCCATTGCCGACCTATCTTCAGCATCTTCAGCATTACTATCAGTCTTATATCGGCTTACGTTTATACTCAAGTCTATTTACACATATCTCAGCACACTGGCATTCATGGGCCACCTCAATATTCATTGATCAGAGGTGTGAGTTGGGGGGGGTGGGGGTGCCATGACCTCCCCCCCTGCAAACTTTCACGGCAAGTTCTTGATAAAATATCTCGTGTGAGTCGCTTATTTCAAAGAAATGTTCATACTGGATTGAATCCATTTATAATGCGTATTTGAAGACACAAGATCAAAAGGTGTATTGTAGAGCACCGATTATGTGAGATATTGGCATTTAAGAGCACTGGAACCACGATCGAAAAAGCATTGGAACCACGATCGAAAAAGCTAATTTAAGCTAATGGACTCATGAGTCGACTCACTCAGGTCAAGCTGTGAGTCTGAGTCTGAGTGAGTCCGGCTGAGTCATATGTTGGTGAGCTTGAGTCCAAGTGAGTACGGTTGAGAAGAAGTTCAGTGAGTCTGAGTGAGTCCGGTTGAGAAAAAATTTGGTGAGTCTGAGTCCGAGTGAGACCTCAGAACAAATTATATTTCTCGAGCGAGTCTGAGTGAGCTCCACTTTTTTTGCCGACCTATGCCAGTGACACCATTTTTCACACACACGACCCTAATATATGTGCAGGACATTGTGTCATCTCCATACACTTCATGAAGCAGCTAAAGCACTTCAGACAGTTCTTTTTCAACTGCACCTGAAAATTCAAGTTGCTCTAGGCTCATGGTTCATTCCTCAGTTTTCAAAGGTGAACAATGATGCAAAAAAGTAAGTATGATAAAAAAAACCAATGGCTGTGAGAAACTATTACATTCATATACTGACAAGACGTCATATAACTTGAGTAAGTGATAGGCTGACTTCTATTTTGCCAGTGGTGTACACAGCAGAACTAGTCCTGTTACTTTCAGACGGACCTTGCACATATATATCCTCCTTCTAAGTTCTTGTAATGGGCAAAATATTCATGATGCAACAACCTGCTTTGAGTTTGAACTACAAAAAGAAAACTGAAAACTACATGAAGCCAAGAAAAGCATTGTAAAAGTTAAGGTGGGGTGAGACTTCGTGTCATCGAAAAATTCAGTCTTGAGATTTTGCAATCATCTAACAGACAATTTCTTCATCATTCAGAAAATATATCACACTTGTGTATTTGTGGTTTCAAAAAAAATTTTTTTGTCCTTTTTCTTCAACACGCTTACAGGAAAAGTAAGCGTACCTTGATGTGGTCTGTTTGTTTCGGATACTTGCAGAAAGTCAATGCTCTGAAGTCTTTAATCAGAAACTCCGGTTTTGGTTGGTTCAGTTTGGAATTTTGTCTTGTGTGTAGTATAGCAATGCTTACATTTCAAAAGACTACAGCCCAGGAAATTTTTGAGGAATAAAAATGTTTTCAAAGACTTTATTGGCATTTTTCTCAAAACAACATTTTTGGAAGTTTGTGTACCTTTTTCTAGGAAACTATTGGGCATCAGCAAATAAAAATTCTCACGAGTCTTAATTTATGGCATTTACATAATAGGAACTAGAATCAATAGCCTAGGTGCATTTGTAATTTTCTTTAGTATAAAAACTAGGCTTGTGCGAATATTCGAGCTCTTCGAATACTCGGACGAATATTACAGTATTCGAATTCGCTTCGATTCGAATTTAAATTATTGGAAATTTTGAAGTATTCGAAATGAACGAATAGGTGTATATTAGTCCGCATGTAACCCCCCTGTAAAGGTGGTTTCACTGCAGAGGAGTGCTATGCCGTGAATGCACCTTTCCAGGAAGAATCCGCACTGCCGCGATGCCCCCTTTCAAGGTTAAATGAACAGATTACCCTCACATCGATTCATCATTTTTTAAGTCTAAAAGCTTGTTATACCAGCTTATATGCTCCAAGTATAGTAAATTTTAAAACATCACATATTTTAAAGGTTATCACCTGCATTCCAACGAAAGCCAAATCCTGCTACTATTCAAGGTTGTTTCCACTTCCTCTGAACCAAAAAGAATGACATTTGCACATGCCTTGTTACAGTTTTAAAACATTGTGCCGGTTGGTTGAGTCATGACAAATACGGTCATTTTTCTTTATAATATGTGACATATACTATTCGAATTCGAAATTATTCGACCAAAATCACTATTCGCTTCGAATTCGCTTCGAACCTAAAATTTGCTATTCGCACAAGCCTAATAAAAACCTCTCATGAGTGGTAATTTTCATGCATCGACAAACGTAAAAAAACATAACAAATCTAGTTTTTGCTGTACACGCATCATTTTAGTTCCATTTTAGTGAAACATTGGGTTCTACCTTTGCGCAAAATTGCAATACTCTGCCAACAGTAGATCTTAAGAAAAAGATACATACATAGAAAAATTTAAAAAACAGAAAAATACTAGATAAAATATAAAAATAATTTTCAGCTCTAATGCAAGATGCGCATATCTTTAACATTCTTTGCAAATTTTATAGCCATAGCTTTTATTACCACTGCTATACAGCCAAATTTTGAAATTAATTTTCGAAGTCTCACCCCACCTTAATGTGTTTAAAATGTTTTACCACTCATATAATTGCGAAGGATGGTTACATTTGTGGCATCGCTGCAAGAAGAATCTACAACTTTTACACAGTGTGTACAGTGCTCTATCAATGAAGCTATGTCAATGGCTGTACCTTCATTCACTTTCTAGTGTACTTATACAGATAAAAAAAAAACAAACCCGGAAGTCGTCTTATGCAAGTGTTGATATAAGTCTTCATATCCTATTGTTAAATTTTATATGGCCCCTTAAGGGGAGATGTGGGTCTTAAAAAATGGTTTTTTAAAAGTTGGGTGAATGGCATGAAATTTAATTCACTTATTCAGCTTTTTCTGCAGATTCAAAATCTCTAAGTAGATTTTTAATAGCTGCATTAGAACAAAAGATATGCATTTTCTAACACATATTTAAGCATACTTCTTACGGGGATATTTGGCAACTTTGCTTTGTCAAACACAAAAACAAAGTATGTGGCAAGATTGCCAGGAAGCTGGTCTAGCCGGTGATGCTATTTATTTTCTTATAATGCTGTTCACTAAATTATAATTCTCGATTATCAGAAATAGTATGCAGCAAAAAAATTTCACTGACATTTACGTCTATTTATTTTGCATTCAAAGTTTGTTGAAGACAATCGGATTAGCATCACCGGCTAAACCAGCTCTCTGGCAGCCTTGCCACATACTTTGTTTCTGTGTTTGACAAAGCAAAGTTGCCAAAAATTCCCGTAAGACATATGCTTTTAGAGACTGCACATCTTTTGTACTAATGCAGCTACCAAAAATCTAATTATAGATTTGGAATCTGCAGAAAAAATGGGATAAGTTTGTTAAATTTCGTTCAGTTCACCCAGCTAATAAAAGAAATAAAAACAAGACCCGCGTCTCCCCTTAACTCCCTTGCAGAGAACAAATCGCATAAATGTGATATGGGCTAGCAAACACAGAACAAATGCATTATGCAATCTCTTTGTGCCTCTTTGTGTTTGAATCTATGCTGAGCACACATTTTATAATCTAGCCCTCAGAATGTTGGCCAGTGTCACTCGTAGCCATGTGAGTGTAAAAAATAGGCATCATGTAGGACATGACTTTTCCTAAGACAACTGGCTGATTACTAGAGTGCTACCTCAAGGCATCAAGGCTGTTAAAGTTTAGATCCTTGTCATACAGTCACTAAGAAAAACAGCAACAAAGGTCCTAGATATTTCAATGACAACCAAGTAAACCATACAATTAGCTTTCTATAAGGTGGTGCTATCCTGGACCCCATATCAGTGCAGTATTTTATATTTGTCTTGAAACCTCCTGCAAAGCCTAACATCCATGGCAGCAAGCTTATTATGTGTAGTACGAGGATCTAGTACATTGGATTTGTTAAACAGTGATGGTGCTTTTTTTATGCACCAAACCATTTATCATGTAGATATTCATTATGAGAGTACAATCAGCCTGCCAGTGTTCTGATCATGTTCAATTGCTTCCACATATTCACATACCTCACATATACAATAAGTAATGAGCACAATTTTAGAGGATCATAAAATTTTAATTTTTCAGATTCTGCCTACATTCATTACACTGCCAATGTAATAGAGCAATATATTTAAGCTTTCTTACTGCTTTGAAAACTTATCCTTCACAGCAAAGCCGTTTTTTTCCCCCAGTATTTGGTTTCAGACATGCAATATGAGCTGTTAAGTTGTTATAGTGGCATTGATATAACGGGCCTAACCTTGGCCCTAATATGACACAGTGAAAGTAAATAATAAGGTAATATATACTGATAGGATACCCTCCTGGAGAAGAAAAAAAAAAGTCAATCTTTCTGTTATGGAAAGAAAAGGCAAAAAAAAAAAAAAAAACCTCAGGCAATGATGCCATCTTCCAATTCCTGCACCAACTCCCAGTGACATTATCAGTTTGGTTGGGAAGAAATTGCTCGGCACTACTTGATTACTTGCCAGTTATAAAAAAAGGAATGAGTGGCCTGTATACATAGAAATACTGTAGAATGACTAAAACCTGTGATGACTGAAACAATTTTTTTTAATGCCATCAATCAAGCTTGTTAAGTGCAAGATACACAAATGAAGTTATGAACTGTAATACCAGTTTAAACCTATAGTGTCCTTGTTCAGTGCATATTGAACTAACATCTGTATATAGTATGATGCAGCCGTGGTCAAATTTCTATTGTCTCTGTTGACAAAAATTTTGAAAAAGAACAAATGCACCATCATGACAATGTAAAAGATGTGTGCAGCCACCTACTAAGCGAAATGCTGGTAATCTTGGACCTGAAATGCTGGAGAGTTCAACATTCCTAAGGGGGGACACACCGTAAGAAAAAAAAAAGCTTGATTCTTGAGTGATATATCAACGAAATGTGAAAGGCACATTTACATTGTTAGAACAACAAGCCTGTGAGTTCAGTAATATTTATGTGTTAATTTTGAACTTTTAATATTGAAACAAAGCTTGAACAACCATGTTTTATTGGAAAAGCCATTGCTAAAAAATTTGAGGATGCAGTGGCGTAAATCCAGAAAAATCACGAGGGGGACACAGATCGTACGATGGCGGCCATTTTCTTTTTTGATAAAAATGTTTTTTTAAACTATATCAAAATTAAAATCATGCTTTCAAGTGAAATTAAAAAAAAAAGGAAAACGAGCATTAGCAGCCAACAGTATAAGCGTACATAGCATGGCAAAGTTAGTTTCTAAGAATAACTCGTATAGGTAGGCTCTAGCATATTTCCAGCCATGTCATTTGGGTTAAACCGTGAAAGAAAAATGCTAGCATTTCTTTGTGATAACGTGTAAAGGCACAGGTTTTCTTTAACTTCATCTCCATTCCCCATATTGTAAACATGTCAGAAATGACCTCCCACGAATTACCCCTGGAAACATTCTTGTAAAGCATTTTAAGTTTACGTTCACCAGTGATTTTTTGAAATTAACACAAACATAGTCGAGCAATCGCATTTATACTTCATTGTGAATGGCTTCCAATAAGTCGTCGACATAAACAACGGTAGATGATTACGGATTCTTTAATTTTCATTTCGAAGCTCAGCATAATAAACATTTGTGGCATGTCACAAGTAACCTGTAGCATTCCAGAAAGCTCATGCTCTACAGTGCCCTTTGAAACAAGAAACAGCTTTCACTTCTGTACTTCATTTCTGTTCATTGGAAGGGTTTCAGGTTTCACAGTTGGTTTTATGGAGAGTGCACTATTCTTAACTGCCAAGAAATTCAAGTATGACGTTTGAAAGATAAATCTCAAGGGGGGACACTTGCTAGGGGTGTCCCCCCAGCCTGAATTTAGCGGGGGGAGGGTCAGGACCCTCCCAACCTCCCCATGATTTACGCCACTGTAAGGATGGCTTGCTATATTTATGCCTTGCATTTGGGTCTCAGAAGACCCAAACTTTGCATGTTATTGTTTTCTATAAAAAAAGCAATTCTAATTATGATATGCTACATTCTGCCTTCTGTCATGCCTTAAATTATTGCCCTAGTTGAAACAAGCTAAAATTAAAGCACCTGCACAAGCAGTCTATTCAATATTAAGTTTTATTCTAGAATATAGTTTTGACTTAAGTTTATACTGAGTGTGTGAGAGATTTGAAAACATCAGGACAAGTTAGAGAAAAGCAACAATGGTTCAAACATAAATTTGTACTCTGTTTCACTGCAACTATCAAAAGCTATTCTGTAAAACAACCTTCAGCCTTATTCAGTGGATGGGTAGCTTCAAAAAGTGCTACACGTTAGGATTAGGTGGCGCTTGCTGAAGCGTTAAGACTCCTCCTCTAACCTGCACCAATGTACCGAACTCAAACTGAGAGCATCATATTACAAAGTACGTTTAAGAAATGCTCTACCCAAAAGGAATAAATAATACTTATTCCACCACAAGTAGTGAAAACGTGAAAGTAAACACATGAGTTACCACTGCCTTGCACTGTCAGCTATGCTGGTTACCAATACCAAGCAAATCTTGCTATATGTGTGCATGCTTGACAGGCTACAGCATAGCGAGGTGGGTTATGGGTATGCAAGTAGCCAGTTCCAAGTAATTGCAAGTGCCTTCTCAGGACAAATTATGTACACAATTTTATCACCAGTGTGCATGTGCATTGATAGGTTTGTGCTGTACATTAACTTCCATAAAGCTCATTCATAACCACCTGTAAGTGGACTGTCTCTGCACGAAATATTGTAGGCAGTAGACTTAATACACAAAGTACAGCCAGCAGCATGCTTAACATGAATGCTCCGCAGCGTGGCCTGAAACGGTTTGATTGATGCCAGTGCCACAGAGCTTTGGGTTCTGTTGCCGAAATGTTACCAATACATGCCAACATACTATCCAAGCATACCGAGGTATTATCTCTGCAACAGTGCCCAGCACTTCGCGGCTGGCATCAGTCAAACCAGTCCAGGCCACGCTGCGAAGCGTTCATGTTAACCCTTTGTAGGTTTGCCTATATTTTTGACACGATGATATAAAAACCGGCTGTGGTATATTGATATAAACTATCAAGAAATAGTATAAAACAAATTTCATCAAAATCAAGCCAGTAGTTTACTGAAAAAAAGTGGGACATATATGTCCCACTGACTCGTGAGAGTGTTTTCAAAAAGTGAGAAAACATTGTCCCACTGTCTCATGAAGGCACCATCTCGCCATTTCATCAACGGGTATTCGGGATGGAAATGGCCGAAGCAAGTGGCACAAGGTATCACTTCTGAAATTGTGCTGAGGAAAGTTGTGCGGACCTCATTTCCAGCAGTAGAACAACACCTGCACCTGCACCTCTTGTGAGCCTTCAAAGCACCGTGGTCTGTTCCTGTAAAGCTTACTTCACCGCATGCACCAACCATTTTTTTGTCTATTTTCCTGTCCTTACTTTGTCTGTCGAAATTTTTGAGTACGGCTTGTCCCTAAATGTGTGCCTACTTTTCAAGAGTTATATGATAGCAAGAAAAATATTTCCACGCATGAATATCCGCAATTACGCTGAGGGATGAGCGCGGCAATTTCGCAGGGGATTGAGCTTCAATGCATTTATCGGTCAAGTTATTGCACAAATTTACAAAAACACGTGATGACTAGAAGTATCGCCTCTTTGAAAAACCAGAAAAAGAGGAAATTATCCGGCATTTAGATTGGTAGGTTCTTTCTATCTGAGTAAGAGGAAAATTCAGAACCTATGATAAAAAATTTGTTGAAATTCAGCACCATTTTAACACTACTTCTGGCCTTTGAAAGAATTTTCCTCGGGATTACGAAGACTTGGGTAAGATATGAGTGACTTAGGGTTGCGCTAATTGCAACAGGTGATGTGAGAGAAAATTTTTCCTGCAGACGGAAAAGTAAGACGTATGTGTCCCACTGTCGCACAAAGGGTTAAGCATGCTGATGGCTGTACATGCTAGCAAAAACTGAACTAGTATGAAGTCTTGCAACACAGACCCTAAACCATTTAAGCATGTACAACTGAAGAAAAAAAAAGAGCTCAGAACTTGAAAGGGTACTTGAAAGTGTTTATCTGGCCTATGCATAAAAAGCAATAAAGCTACTCTCTTTCAGCAAAACCAACTAAGATACAAATGTGTGCAATGCCAAGCATGCATGACATTCTCACAGTCACAGGCATATAAGTAAGAAATTATGACACTCACCCGTAAATGCTTTGTGAATATTTGGAGGTCCTTGATGACTAGGTTGAGTTGCCGTGTGATGTTGTACATGAATGTTACCTGCATAAAGGTGGTGCACAACACGCTTACAAGTCATTGCTTTAGCTACAAGAGAGTTGTGAACCTTTCTTCAACACATATATGTATAAGACAGGGCCAAGGTGCAATAAATACCAAGCAGTTAAACATGTTATTAGTATGTAAAACATTAAAGCTCTTCAGAGCTTTCCATATCTTTAGTGCTGCAATTCTGTGCAGACTGTTCACTGTTCACAAGAAAAGGGCTTGAAGTACTGAAATATGTAATTATCAGTGAAGGATTACAATGATCATGCATGAAATAAAGTACAATAATGTTACGAGAAAATAAGCAAGAAAGAGATTAGAGACATTACATTTTTTACATGGTGATTTCGGCCCTCGTAGTAGTATGCCTCCCGGTCTGCGAATTCTGGACTGGACTGTGCCTCTTCCAGTGATCGTTTCACACTATTCCGGAAATCATGTACAGTCAGCCACAGTCGCTCCTGCCAGCTGACAATTCCACGAAATGCTGCAGCAAAGTAACATCGTACATAGAGAAGCAATGGTGGTAAGGCGTGCGCTAGACACTGTCCACTAGCATGTTTTTTTCCAACAGATAGTTGTGTCTCTTGAAGGAATGTCATCATCATCATCATCATTATCCCACTCCTCCTAATGACCACTGAAGGATGGACACTTCTTCCATCGGTCCCCAACTACCCCTGTCTTGCATCTATAGACTCCACCCTATGCTTTCTAATTTATTAATCACACTGAAACACCTTACCCTCTGCTACCCTCAAATGCACTTCTTCACCCTTGTTACTCATTCTATTACAGTAATCCAACTCCACTTCTTCCTATTAATCTCCACCAGAACACTGTGTGTCTATGTGCGTTTTCATTCTCTAGATGTGGTGCCTATCATTTTCTCATTTTCTGCTACATCGTTGTGCGCCGTTTGCATACTCTGTAGAAAATTTTACCGCTACAAGGAGATGAAACACAATGCAAGAAAAAAAAAAGGACAGTTCATAACAGCTTTAATACTTTAAAAACACTTTACAAATTAACTTTCACAGTATTAGTTCTCTAAGCCATATAGTAAATATATAGCATTTACAACATGAAATGGTACTATAGCTATTAGAAGACAGCTAAACCCTGAACATGCTTGGTTCTTATGAAGTTGATAGGTCAGTATCTATCCTGACAGGCAAGAAGCATTTAAAGCAAAATTACCTATCCAATAGATTGCAGTGGGTCAGTTGGTTCTGTGACACGACAAAACACTACAGAGCACCTAATACTTTTGACATGGATATAAAGAACTAAGACCGAAGCACAGAAATGCAGTTTACGTCTAGGTCTTCGTTCCTTGAGCCCATGTCTCTGGTCTTTGTACCCATGTTTAAAGTATTGGTTGCTGTGCAGTGTTTCATCATGTCAAAATTATCCCCAATACTTCACACATGCTCTTTTCTCAATTGCTTGTCTCCATGTTCACCTAGCATACATAGGTCCTTGTGGCAATGCAAGATGTCTGAGACCAAAAATCACAACAGCCCTTTTGTTTAGTTTTGTCTTTGCAATGTGATAAGTCAGTGCTCCCGCTGCAACAGTTTTCCTGCCATCTTCTACAGAGTTCTCTGCAATTCCTGCCAGACACACTTCCAATGCAAACATTGTAGCACCTGTGTCTAAGTGCTATTGACTGTCAAATATTTGTAGGACTTTATATTATAAAAAGGGATCTTTAGGCTTAAGTTTACCATGCATAAAGGGCTGCATTAAACCATAGAATGCACAAAAGCCTTGAATAAGTTCATTAGACACAATGAAAGCTATACTAGTACAATATAATCAGCTTAAATGCCACGATGATTTATAACTGCAACATATGCTAATTGATGGAGTGATTTGTGCTGCTTTATGTTCCTGAGCAGCAGAGGAGCTACATGGTCTTCAAATTAATTTTGACCACTCTTTAATGTTCACACCAAAATGTGTTTGTAGGAGTTTCTGAGAATGCTCCGTTTATTTATTCGAAGTCTTGCAATAGAATACTTGCAATGTTGATTTATTAATTTTAATTCTGTAATAAGAATGCAAGAAATAGTGTTATTTGCCACATAAAATGGCCAACAACAGGCACTTTAAACCTTGGCTAAAGTTTGCTGGGACATCCTGTATACAGAGTAGAAATGTCCCAACTAAATTAGTTGTACAGTGCTCATGGATTGAAACGTGACATCGAATTTTTTAGTACAATAACCGGTGTGCACTATTGTTCGAGATAACTGCATGATGTCACTACGAAACTGGCTGCTAAATATAATGTTGGTTCTGATGCACGCGTTTGAGTCTAAATTATGCTGATATGACAGAAACTCAAGACGGTGAAACAAAGGTATCTGCATTACATAGCTCTAAATTGTGTTTCAATCTGTGAGCATTGTACATAATGGATCATTGTGTTCAGAGCCATGTACCTGGTAACAGAGAGCCTTTTTTTTTAATGAATGTAAATAACAATTTAAATTGTGTATTCATTTAGCAAAATGAAACAATACCAGCAAAATAACAGATGAACTAGAACATACTAACATGATGCCTATATTACAAGTGCAAAATGGTGAAATTACCAGGACTGGGCCATTTGTAGCGTGATGTTGGGGAGTAGGCACAAAGGATGAACAATCTAGTAGTGTCTATGCCATGTTCCGAGACTATATCCTGCATTGACAAAAACAAGCAAAACATGTGAAAATTGCATGGGTGATGAAAAAAAAAAAGCAATATTTCTCCTCCTCAATATTAAACATGTACTGCAATGCCATTCTGCCAGTATAAAAAGAGCAGTGAATAATGAACACTGGACATCAGGCCAGCTGGTGGAGTGGGAAATAACTCACGCAAGGCATACTATGTAGCCTATGGGAAGGGTCACACAGGCTACAAACAACAGATTCTCGAGGCTGTGTCAATCCTGCGCATTGTACATTTGAAACCACCAAGCTGTACAAAATTTCCTACAATACATCTGACACAATTCCACTTTGCCGTACATTGCAGATGAACAGTGATATCTAAACGTAATAACAACAATGTCTTTCTCTTCGAGTATTGTTTACTTTAAATAAGTATATTACTCTGTGAACTCGCGCCACACGTTTATGTTTTTCCAAGGCAGAAGTGCACACAATTTAGTACATTTCGGTTTGTGTATGCGCTCTGGCAACTGCATATTTTACAATAGACATTGAAAAGGGATGCTAAAAAGCAAACATCATTTTGCAATGTTTTTCAATGATCCTGGAAAATGAAGCTGTGCAAATGTGACAATGTTATAAAAAGAGAATATTATAGTTAGCACTAAGCTTGTGCGAATATTCGAGCGCTTCGAATATTCGAATGAATGTTACAGCATTCGAATTCGCTTCGATTTGAATTTAAAGTATTGGAAATTTCGAAGTATTCGAAACGAACGAATAGGTGTATATTAGTCCACATGTAACCCCCCCCCCCTGTAAAGGTGGTTTCACTGCAGTGGAAGGGTGCTATACCGTGAATACACCTATCCAGGGGAAATCCGCACTACCGCGAAGCCCCCCTTCATGGTTAAATGAACATACATCGATTCATCATTTCTAAGTTTAAAAGCTTGTTATACCGGTGTATATGCTCTTAGTAGCGCAAATTTTAAAACTCGACATATTTTACATGTTATCATTTGCATTCTACCGAAAGTCAAATACTGCTACTATTCAAAGTTGCTTCCACTTCCTTTGAACCAAAAAGAGTGATGTTTGCACATGCCTTGTTTCAATTTACAACAAATATTGTGCAGGTTAGTTGGGTCATCACAGATGTGCTCGTTTTCCTTTATAATATTTGATATATACCATTCGAATTTGATGAGAAATTATTCGACCAAATCACTATTCGCTTCGAACCTAAAATTTACTATTCGCACAAGTCTAGTTAGCAATGATATGACTACAATTATGCTCAATAGCCTAGTGAAAGAACAAGTGGTCAAACTTAGCAACCAGCCTTTAGAATCTGCAAAAGTATGTATACCTAGGTCAATTACTAACCGGTGAACCTACTCATGAAAAGGAAATTCATCGAAGACTGAGGATGGGCTGGTGCATATATGGTAGGCATTTTCAACTCATGACTGGCAACTTACCACTGTCCCTAAAGCAGAAAGTGCACAGCCATTGCATTTTCCTGGTAATAGCATATGGGGCAGAAACTTGGAGAATAGCAAAGAAACTTGAGAAGAGGTTAAGAACTAGGCAGCGTGTGATGAAATGGAAAATGTCAAGATACACGAATAATAATAATTTTGGGGGTTTAACGTCCCAAAACCACGATATGATTATGAGGGACACCATAGTGGAGGGCTCTGGAAATTTCTACCACCTGGGGTTCTTTAACGTGCATCTAAATCTAAGCGCACAGGCCTCAAGCATTTTCGCCTCCATCAAAAATGCGGCCGCCATGGCCGAGATTCGATCCCGCAACCTTCGGGTCAGCAGTTGAGCACCACAACCATTAGACCATCTTGGCGGGTAAAAAATACACGAAGACAGCAGAGTGGATCAAAGAACAAACAGGGGTAGCTTATATTCTAGTCGACACTATGAGAAAAAAAAAAAATGGAGCTGGGCAGGCCATGTAATCATAGAAGAAATAACCGGTGGTCAGTTAGAGCAGAGCTGTAGCCAGAAATTTTTTTTTTCAGGGAGGGTCCCTTTATGTATGTTCGTGTGTTTGTATGTGTGCGTGTATATATACACACACAAAATTAAAAATTTTGGGGGAGGGGGTTAAACACGCCAAACCACCTCCCTGGCTATGCCACTGAGTTAGAGCAAGGAGATGGGTACCAAGGGATGGGAAGCGCAGCCAAGGACAAGAAAATTAGTTGGGGTACTGAAATGAAAAGATTCAAAAACATAAAATTGAATCAGCTCATGCTAGACAAAATAATTTGGAGATCATAGGAAGAAGCCGTTGTCCTGCAGTGGGCATAAAAATAGGCCGACGATGATGCTGAATACAACTGTAATTTAATTCTAATTCGTATTTCTTTGATGCTACTATAACGCAAACTTCAGAGACGAGGGACGAAAGAACACAACACACACAAGCGCTAACTTCCAACTGAATTTTTATTGTTTGAGAAACATATTTATAATGATAACCACGTGCCTGCGCTACTTGACCTCCACAACCCACGACACCCTAAAGTGATAATGGTAAGCTTACTATCTAAAAGTCATTGGTAACATGCAAAACCAAAAACTTATACATGATTCACCTGGCACTACCAAGTGCTGCACCTAGAAAGCACTGGAAAGTGCACTGGAAGGCTGGAAAGTGTGGCACTCCGATAAGTGCGACAGCTATTTTTCTCTCTCTCTCTCTCTCTCTCTTTTTTTTTTTTTGCATATTGGTTCCTTCTTTCTTTTTTTTTTTGCAGAGACAACAGGGAGCCACATTTAATTGATATAACCGATAATGAGGCACACGAACCTTGTATTAAGTTGTTTATTTCACCACAAAAGGCACACAAATGTGCATGGTGCAGTGGCAGCTGACTGTTATGTACAATATTTTGTTAAAACTGGTATCGTTATAAGTGTGTTCGACTATGAACGTCTACCAGTACAGCCACAAACTGCTTGCAAAAAAGATCATGTGACAACTGGAATAATAATGCACAGCCTGCTGCAAAACATATGAAGCCAGTTTGCCATTGCCAGTAATATCCAACATAACTTTGACTTTTTTCTTATTACAAGCTCCAAGTAGAGCTTGAACATGAAAGCCCAGAGAATACAGTCTAACTACACACATTACACGACCAAACCACATTGCTTACCTCTGGCTTAACACCGTTGTGCTTCGACTTGCTCATTTTTTCCCAGTCCATAAGGACTGGTTCTCCAGTCTCCTTGTGGAATAGCTTGGTCCCCTCTTCAGTGTGCACCAAGCAAAATGATAAAAAAATAAATTACAGACTATTTACAAAAATAACGAAAGCGTGTCACGTGTGCTTTTGTTTTAGATCACACGTAATGTGCTTTAGATCCAACGATATAGTTAATCTTACTATTTTATGAAAATGATTAGGAACAGCAACTCACTCTGAGCTACTGCTTCACGGGGCAGGTACCGGCCAGTGCTGGCAAGCTTGAAAGTTTCATTCACCACCATTCCATGCACGAGCATCCTCACAAATGGCTCTTTGGCTTCTGTCAAGCCCAGGCTATGACAGAAGTGGTTGATGAAACGAGCATAATACAGGTGCATCACAGCTGTGTGGCAAAACACCACGAATCAGGATGATGAAAAAAAACAGCTAGATTAACTTTAGAATCCTGTGTTTCAAAACGATAGTCATTGCTACTGAACTCGCATATTATTTAATGAATGTCACCACAGTATCACAGTGTACTAGAAGACATCTTAAGTTTTAGTTAAACAAATCATGCACAATGAACATTTTATACACACAAATGCATGTATGCCCACACTACATAGATAGACACACTAAAGAGCAATTTACATTTTGCTCCTGCTGAAGACAAACTCACAAAATGTGTGCCCTAGAAACGAGTGTACCAGCATTCAATTTTCCCAGTTACTTACAGCGTGCTCATGAAAATTCAATTCTGAAGTTTTACGTGCCAAAACCATGATCTGAATGCAAAGCATGCCATACTGGGGGACTGAATTGATTTTTGCCTCCTGCATTTCTCTAATGCGAGCATATGCATATATGAGCAGTCTCACGTTTTGCCCCCATCAAAATTCAGTCACCACTGCCAGGACCAAATCTATGACTTTATAGCAAGTGCAAGGAAGCAAGACAGATACAATGGTGGGAACCGTGTGGTGCTGCAATCCTTGGCTAACTCAGTGCCTTATCGCTGACCAATGTGTGTGGCCAAGAATGAACTGAACGTTCACTTATGGACCCACTCCTGCATCATGTGCCAGCAACGTAAGAGTGATCACCATACAGTTCCAGCCATCAGTGCATACCTTATGCTGAGTGCAAATTTTAATCATGTCCGGGCCACCACTGTAGCAAGTGCGAGGAGGTGTGGCAAAGACAAGCCGTGTTGATGTTCACTGAAGACATCTTTATCCACACACTCCTTACTCAATCACCTAGACTCTATTATATGCGCTCGCTTCTTGTGGGCAACTGCCCAGCGTTGACTGCTACAGCCTCGGTTTCCATAGCCACCGACTCCTGTATCTCAACAAGTGTCAACATATCAAACCTTGATGAATTACAGTTGAGCCTTGTTATAACAAACACTCACATAGCGAATCATCAGTTACAGCAAACAAATTACAGTCGAAACCCGCGATAACGAAATCCCGAGGGAACGAAATTCTCACCGCAACGAAATATTTTCGGAGCACCGGCAAACGCCAATAGGAGTCAATGCATTTCATAACTCGCGACAACGAAAGATATTCATACCGCAGTCCCTCATTAACGAAATTTTTGAAACACGAGTGCGCAAATAATCTACTCTCGCAAAATTAACTACATTCGAAAACTGCTGAAATGCATTTGTGGTGAGCGTCGGAGCCCGCAAGTCCAAGTTGTGTTTACATTCTCATGCCTCCAGTGTAAGAAATGATACACAAAGTAAGGTTCACGGAACAGAGTTTATTTTAAGTGCGGGTGCGGAGGCGTGAGAATGTAAACTAAACTTGGACTTGCGAGCCCCGACGCTCGCAAGTACAAGTCGACGGTACTGGTGACAGCGCAGTGCCGGCGTCACTGACCTGTGCATGGGGCGAACTTTGTGCCGTGGCAGACGAGATTCCCGATCGAGAGGCATGAAACTGCTGCATGGTAAGGCCCGCCAAAGCAAACTTACTGAGTTTTGGAAATAAAATGTGTTTTTTTGTAAATTCCATGTCTTTTCTGCTGCATTCTCGCGCCTACGAAATTCCCGCAAGAGCGAAATTTTGTGCTTTCCCCGCCGATTTCGTTATTGCGGGTTTCAATTGTATGAACTTTGGTTGGTCACAATTCGTTACAGGGACATTCTTTTGATAACGAAATCAAAACCGTGAGAGCCACAGTGATATTGGCTGTAACGAAGAAATATTTGGTTCACGCAAAGCTCAAAACTCTAAAGGTAGCATAAAAAGCAATATAAATATTGAAAGACAATTCACAACCACATTTCGTTTAAAATGTGGTCGTGGCATTAAAATTTTGGTTTAAATGTGGTGAGAAAAGCTGGAGAAAATTTGTCAAACGAACTTCGTTCTGTTGTATTTTCACCTTGTCATGTTTTGTTCTATTTAGTTTGAAATGCCACAAGGAGAAAGGTAAGCATTACCTCATTTACAGTGGGTTTGAAGCTAAGAATAACATGTTTTTGTTTTTAGGTTTTTTGCGCGAGCCAGACTGCTGATTTGTTAGAGCCAATTTTTGTCTCCACTGTTACAACGAATATCGGATACAAAGCGTTGTTAGCCATCACTTCCCATAATCCTGTTGTGTATCTAACATGGTAAACTTTAAGCAACATAGTCAAAGTGTGATCTACAGCCATTGTACTAGGTGTCAGCAGCAGATAATAACTATGGCTCTGCATTTGTTGGCCTCTTGATGACGGTATTTACAAAATTATCAGTAGAAAAAATAATAATGAGCAATTGGACGGCACCTTGCTCCGAGAGTTTGCAGTCAAAGCACCACAAACATGTGAATGAAACTGCAACTATTCTAGCCAGAGTGTAGCACACAACATAGGCGAGTCTTTCAGGTGACATCAGCAGTGTTGCTATTGGTTATGTACGAGGCCAATACTACATAGGTGCTCCAAGCAGCTTCTTACCATGCTCAAGGCCACCAATGTAGAGGTCAACAGGCATCAATTCACGTGACAAAGCTGGATCTACAATGTTCTGCTGATTTTTTGGATCAAGAAAGCGCAGGTAATACCAGGAACTGTCAACAAATGTGTCCATGGTGTCCGTCTCACGTGTTGCTGGTCCATGACACCTGCATTATAATTATCCAATCTAGGTGCCTCAACCAGTTAGGACTAGAAAAATGGCATTAAGAGCATGCAAAGGAAAATGATACTAAGTACATTCAGTAATGACTTTTCAATATAGTACTTTGAAAATAATTTCATTCAGCTTATAAACCAACATAAAGATGGATTCATGTACAATGTCATGCACAGTTATAGGTCATATAGGTCACAGTGACATTCTGCACGGTGCTATAAATTAGTTACTGCAGGCACAAATAAAGTTTGTTCCAATCCAATCCAATATGTACAAATTCAGACTTATAACCCTTTGCCACAGCTTGTACTATTTTACAAAAATTGTTCTGCCAGATGTATGCTAGGACAATTGGGTCATAGCATGCTTGCTAAGCATCAATTTTATAATGCAATGCAACCAGTAATGTAATAATTGTAATAATTCAAAACAAATACATTATAGTTCATTCAAGTTTTTTACAGACAAGAGCACCCTGATATATCTGAATTTTTGATGCACGAAATCATGATTACTTATACTGCTTCAGAGAAGCCACAGCTATTTTCATAATATACAAGACCTGGGACATGCTGTGCTGAGCCAGTCATGGGCACCACACAATGGTGAAACACCTTCCTTGGTTACCTTGTCCAAAGGAGGTAGCTCAACTGGAAGTTGCTCGTATGGCACAGGAACAACCTGTGAAATTGTTGCCAGCCCAAGAGCTTTCATTCAGACCCTCCCCATTTATCATCACTGAAGTACTATTAGCCAATTGTCTATATAGTTCACATTTCTTTACACATGGTACTTTTAAAAACATTGTACAGATTTTTAGCAGATTTTATCCTGATTTTACAAGCATAATGCTACTGTCTTTAAAACATCAGTATTGGTGTTAGTATTCACTCTTGAATTTTACTCAATACTTACCTGCTTTCTTATTTTCATACTCGGAGCTCATACACAAGGGACAGTAGTGCCATAAGAAGCACTGATAGCTCCCAAATGTAGTGCAATCAGCAGGACCAGAATGGTGCAGCCATCTTTTGTCTTAGCATGCCCCTTTTTAAATAACAAAAACCCTCAATACAACTCAGTAACAGCAATGATGACAAACAATTGAAAATGCAGCCAGAAGTTGCTTACACTAGTAGATCGATTTCTAAATCTAATAGACGGTTCAATGAAGACAGTAGAGTGATCCTTAAAAGACGTGCCAGAGATCGACAGAAAGATTTCTTTTCTTTTTTTTTTGCCGCACATTATTTGTATGAGAAGTTATCATTTGTGCGGTAATCGGTAATAAACTCTTCAGATAAATTCTCTAACTCTTAATTACATTAAAATTGCAAAGTCAGTGCAAGACAGTGCTTAAGGGACATTTACTCAGTAGTTACACCCTCCAGCAAAAGTTTGTGGGGCACAAAATTCGCAAGAAAGCTATATTCCCGCTTTGTCTCTGAACGTAGCCTCCAATGAAATGTTCCAGTCTGTAGTAGTTCTTGTGACCTACACAGTTACCCGCCAGGTTAGAAGTGTCATTCACTAACAGAGCCGAAGTTCGCACTTGCAGTGGAGCCTACATCCCATAAACGTTTGCGGTCAGGTATACCTTACACCTAGCACCACATTTATCTGTTTATATAAATGTGGTACAGTAAAATGGAACACCTTAACCACTCATTATTTTCCCAGAAAGATAGACTGTGAGACATAACTTAGTGAATAAAATACATTTCATGGAAGAAAGTTTAAGCCAAATATCTCGATACTGCTAGCAGTCTCACTACTCCAGGTAGCCTTGAGTAATGACCTGCTTCAATTCTTCTGTTTTAACATCTTTAAGCCAATAAAAAATATGATCCAATGATCATGCAATCGCCATGTGGTTGACTACAATTCATATGTTTAGGTAGTAGTGCCACTAATGTATTCAGTGATAAAACTGCCAGGTAGGAAGTGGCACTAGTCTTGTCCTGCTTGCCCCAGGTTAGGTCAGTGATTGTATTGGTTCTTTACTGTTGAATAATCATATAATCACTCTTGGCTTTTGCAAAAGATATGCAGCTCCTAGGGAGACTTCGAAAATGCTTCACCTTTCTTATCCCACCTAATGGCACACACACACGGGGAAATCTGACGTGCAGAACTGCATGGAATGCAATTCGGCAGTGATGAGACTCGCCAAAATAACCCTTTTTTGTGCCAGTGGGTTCCAGATCAATTTTTGTGGCCGCTGCTGCCAGACTGCCTCACCACAGACCAATCATTGTGGTTGCAGCACAGCGACAAGCAGGCACAAAAAAGAAGAAAGAAAGCAGAACACCTCCACAGGAGTTGTCAGGTATGTGTAAGCACTGGCATGGTGTCAGAGGGCCCACCCCAAAATTTTTCAACTAGCCCACACTTAATTTCCAGTTACTTCATCCCCAAATGTTCCATTTGGGCCACCCCCACTACAGCCTTCTCATGAACTTTCCATGAAGCCCTATGTATTCTTATGGGAAACACATTACATTACAGACATAGTTTTGCTCAAATTTTCCCCGGGAACTTGCCAAAAAATGCTGACGCAAAAAAAAAAAGATTGTGAACTTAACAAGACTGGAGAAAACTGTGCAGCTTCTAGCCATAGGCACATCCAGGGTATCCTGCGCTTCCTTGTAAGTTAGCGCTCACACAGCAGAAGGTGCTAGCAGCAACGCATTGTGTTCTGGCAACGTAGTCAGCAAGCAGTGTGAATGACAAAGAATTTTGACCGCAGCAGAAGAATTCTGTTTGCTGTAAACGCCGGGTTCCCCAGTGCCAATGTGGCTTAAGGGGGGACATGGTACCTGGGGCTATCCTGTTCATTTTCTGACCTGATTCAATTAGAAAGCACAGATATACATATATGTATTTCATTGTGCTGATTTTAAAAGTGCAGTAATTTTTTCTTTGACTCAAATAATTATTGAGATAATTAAATATTAATTACTATTATTTGGTGAGACAATAGATAATAATAAACATGGCAGAAAGTTATGTTTAATGTATGAGTGGAAAGCAGAATGACTAAGAATAGAACTGCTGCAAGCAGTTTTCAAATCCAACAACAATTAACAATTTAGCAGCCCATTGAAATTTAGCATTTACAGTGCAGCTACTAACAATAAAGAACACAGGCAGTTTAAAAAAATTATAGAAGCAAAGAAGGAATTTGCTTGCAGCATTTCAAGCTTTATGCATTTAGCTTCATACAGCAAAATACGTTACAGCTGTAGCTATTCTAGAGCTTGAGCAATTGTTGCACCAAACAAGCAGGGTGAGTAAAAGCGTGTTTTGAGAAAATGCAAGAAAACAGATAAAGCTCATTTTAAGCCACGTGTAATAGAAGATATTGAAATATTTTTGTTAGATGATTAGTCTCCACCAAGTACATAGCCTGCATGCCTACTGCTGCAGCACACGTCATTCAGAAGCAGCATATCAATATAAAAGCCCAATTTTTGTGCTTTTCCTCAATCGACATACAGCTTGTTTTGGTGATATAAATTGCTGTTGGGGCTGAAATATCAATCCAAGATGTAAGAAACTTGGTCAGCACTAGCGACAATGCCTGTATGTTACGGAAATACCATATTCAGAAAATTGATTTTTTTCCATGATTTTTCATCTCTAAGACCAGCGTGCCCCCTTAAGAGGCCCTTCAGCCAACCCTAAGTAAAAACATTTTCACCATAACTTTTAACTATCTTTTTAATAATTAGTTTAGATGTTTGCTGAAACACCAGTGTCCAGCCTACAGAGGAGTGCCTCTCTGTCAAAGAATATTAAGTTAAGGAGTTATATAGGTTATATAGAATTGAAGGTTGGGTGAGTTGGTATTTTTACATTAATATTATCGTAAATAGCACAATGAAATGACACAACAGAAAGGAAGACGAACACCGGCGCAAAATGACAACTGATTTGTTAGTCGCACCTGTGTTCTGTTGTGCCATTTTGTTGCGCTACTTACGATGATATTAATGAGCTACATAAGGCATGGCAGGAAAAGTGCCGGATATAGTCTGCAGTGCTCACCCCACAAGTTGTGCAGTGTATGATGGGGATAGGTGTACCCCAGTAGCGTTGTCTAGAGATGAGCCAATCCTTGAGGTGACTACTGCAAGGGTAGCCGCCCCTACCCTGTTGCTGTGCCTGCTGGCACACTTGCAACCGTGCAGCCTTGGCAGACAGGCCTGTCAGCTGCCATGGAAGGAGGACAGCATAAAATAATCAAGTATTATGGGCAGCTGAAGATATGTAAAAAAAGTGCACGACTCAATGGTAGGTCACACACACATGCCACGACACACAGGAATCAAGACCTCAATAGGTACTGTAACAGTTGTGGCTACAGCCGCTGCTGTAACTTAATGGCTATGACGCACTACTAAGCATTAGGGCATGGGTTTAATTACCAGTCATGGCAGTTGTATTTCAATGGAGGAGAAATGCAAAGACACTTGAGTACTTAGATTTAGGCAACTGTTAAAGAACCCCAGTTGGTCAGAACTAATCTGGAGTCCCTGCTGCAGTGTGACTCATGATCACATGTGGTTCTGGCATGTAAAACCCCATAATTAATTTTTTTACCTAGGTAAATCTTGCCAAGAATAAAACAATGTTATTTGCATAAATATGATGCAAAGGAGAAGCTGTGATGTCTTTGAAAATTTCATAAATGTAACATGAAATAATGATACATGCATGGTGTAGCTGTACTTATAGAAGCTTTTAGTGAAACGTGGTTAGCAATCCACTGTGCTACAGCCACACCAGCAAGGAAATGCATGCATCATAATGTGCACCCCGAAAATTGGCAAGCAGCAACATTTCCCACTGCAGGGTATACTGGCCTACTCGTATACCACGGTGCATGCACATATGCAGTGCTGTGGACATCCCTTACACACCACATGTTAAAACATTTGAACGCAAGTGTGGCACAATGTACAGAGGAGCCAAATGTATGTATTCCAGGGTAGCTGCAGTTATGCAGTGAGGTTATGTCGATATGCTCAGCTGTAGCCCAAGGTTTCCCTAAGTTTCCAGTTTTGGGGATCGTCAGTAGCCGTCAGAGTGCTGAGGAACGTTCACATCCATGCACACATTTGTACCAATACTTTTGCATGGCATCTTGACATAAGTTCACAAGCCTTTCTAAAGTTGATGCAGGCTATATTAGAAGCATATCAGGACAACAGTGTACATACTGCAAATTAGTTGGCTGGTGCCATGGCTGGTGCCAAGTTGCATGCCATATAGTCAAACCTCAATTCAACAAGGCTGTGATCGACTGCAGCTGAACATTTCAATTGCATGGTACAAAAAACTTGGGTATACATGTTTTAGCACTGCAAATTACTGCATATACTCCAAAGACAGGGCTCTTGGCTATCTTGTTGTGAATGAATATACAATTGTATGCATAAATGAAATCACTTGGTCTCATAGGGATGATAGGAAGGATTTCGCCAGAATTTTCAGTATAAATTACTGTGACAATACTTTAACCAAACCTGTGAGGCACATTAGTTGGGCAACAGCCAGAGCAGATTTGCTGTAGTGCAAGGGTGAAGTCTGCAATGTCCAAGGTGTGACATGTTTTTAATGCAAAAGGCCAGTGCTTAACAGTCACCTAAATGTCATAAATGAAGTGTCACTTCATTTAAGTGACTTAAAAGTCACTTAAATGTCATAAAAGTAGTTGCTTTTGTCAGAAAAGTAGTAATGTATCTCATTTCTTATATGAAAAGTAGTAATGCATCTCATTTCTTATATGAAATATTTCAATTTGCATAAAAGCCACAGTAATAATTTTAAATAAGGAACACCACTTCAAAGCAATCGTGTGTCTATTTATTCTAGCAGTAATAATAATAATAATAATAATAATAATAATAATAATAATAATAATAATAATAATAATAATAATAATAATAATAATAATAATAATAATAATAATAATAATAATAATAATAATAATATCTGGGATTTAACGTCCCAAAACCACGATATGATTATGAGGGACACCATAGTGGAGGGCTCTGAAAATTTCGACCAGCTAGGGTTCTGTAACGTGCACCTAAATCTAAGTACACGGGCCTTGAACATTTTCGCCTCCATTGAAAACGCAGCCGCCGCGGTCGGGTTTCTATCCCGCAACCTACGGGTCAGCAATCGTGTGCCATAACCACTAGACCACCGTGGCGAGGTGCATCTATTTATTCTATATAGCAGTTGTCCATTCAATATTGTGGTTGGGCATCTT
Source organism: Rhipicephalus sanguineus (assembly GCF_013339695.2). NCBI lineage: Eukaryota > Metazoa > Arthropoda > Arachnida > Ixodida > Ixodidae > Rhipicephalus > Rhipicephalus sanguineus. The sequence continues at coordinate 201,180,616 of NC_051176.1, read as the reverse complement.
TGACACTTCTTTCTTTCTGAGAGTGTGTTTTTTGGGGGATTCATTTACTATGTAATGTGACTTTTCTTATTTGCTATCATACATGCTATTCACTAATCTGTAGTCACAAATATTCACAACCTTGTAAGAGTCCTGCAATGGGCTAGAAGTATCAATAAATTAATAAATGAATGAAACATAAACGGTACAAGGCAGCCCATGCGGCTGCATTTTGAGATGTCAGTGCTGATGTCGGAGCAGGAAGCAAAGCATTAACAGAGGCACCTTAGGACAAGTTCAACTACGAAGACTTCTTAAATCTTAAATGCTTTGTGTTGTATGGCTCTTGGGTAAACACTAACATTTTTTTTATTAAGGACATGCTGCTGCTGAAAAAGTTATGCCAGCAAATAAGTTTAACACAGTTGTTTACAGCGATAACAATCTTCTGCACACATTGTTTAAACACAACTCTTTGAGATTGAAGCATTAGCACTGCAACTCCCAAGTTGTCATCAGAGCAGCAAGAACAGAGTGGCCAGCAGAAACCATCAATTTAATGGCACAGATCACCAGTTTGTGTGAAAATCTAATTATTCTTGTGAAAATTTAACATGACACTAAGTCACATTTGGTGCATTTGACCGAAGTGCTGAGGTGAACTTGTGAAACATATTTTACTTGGAACACAACACTAAGAGTAATTGCCAGAGTTGCCCTTTAAAGACACAGAAAGCCATGATAATGCCTAAAATACACAAAATTGCTATTTAGCTGCTTATGAAACTCAAAATGCAAGACCCCTAGGTCCTGTGCAAAGCACTTTTGGAACCTGTGCTGTAAGAGACTGGGCCACTAAACTTGATTTCTTTGTGCCATTGCTACCAGTTCTTTTTATTTTGTTGAATTGCACATTTACCGTTTGCCAGACTGACACCTCCTGACGCCACAAGGTTGGTTATTCTGCAAAGAATAGCTGCCCCTGATGACTGGACTAACTACATACACAAGCACACCTGCATGTGCAAGTATGCATGCACAAACAGACATGTTTGTGATGCAGGCAATGTATTTTGAATATAGAATGCAATGAGAACATTGTAGCCGGGCAAATATATAGTGTTACTGGATGGCTCTAAACATATAAAGAAAATAATGATGTTACCAGTAATTAGCCACTTAATCATCAATATCTTAAATATAGATGTGCTAGGCATATTCAGAAATAGTTCAATTGAGCATTTTTGTTGAGTTAACAATGCAGAATTTTCAAAGCCTCAAAAGACTTTGAGAAACTTCAACTACTGATGCTTCCGCATACTGAATGCAGCTCATGCTCCTGACCTAAAAAATAATGGCACAAAAGTTTGCTCATCAGCTGTGGTTGGTGCATGAATACTTGTTGAATCCAGCTGGTTCTCTACAGGATAGCATTCTAAATAAGGCCTAACAGTAGTCGACTTGTTTGTTTATTAGTGTCTACCAGTGTTTACTAGGGTCTACACTAAATCTTTTAATAAGTTTTGTTCACCCTCACCTGCAATGTTTTAACACACTGGTGACATTTTCTCACATAGCCATACTTTTTGGCTACAGCATTGTGATGCTTACCGTGCCTGAATTCATAAGATGTGTTGGGTCATCTTCATCGACAACCTTGATCACTTCAATATCATGCTGAATGGCAAATGCAAGATCTTCTTTACACAGACTGGGAGTTCCTGCAAGAATTTTTAAGTTGAAACTTCGAAACTTCTTACTTATGCCCATGGTATCATGTCGACTCAAAGACTGGCTGACACAAATGTCACAAAAATACCTAGAAGTGAAAGTAAAGCATAATGTAGATGACATACAAGATGAAAATGACAAAATTCTGTTTCTGCAAAAATTAGCATTGATAATGTTACGTAAACGATGGGGTGATTACACTGGAGACTATTTACAATGTATTTTGATAGTATCAGTAGCAGCACTGACCAGTTTAGCTGAAAGCTCGAGCTAGGTCGCTTCTTCTCTTCTACACTGGGCGCCTGTGTGCATCACCCAACACACCACACAGTGTGCATGTAGCATTATCCCCAGCAGCAGACGTGCCGTCTTGGCATGTCTAAATGTCAAGGTTAGTGTCAATGGACTGTGGGGCAGCTGAGGCAGTAGGAACGACGGGGATGATTTCATATGTTACAGGAGTCAAGGCACAAAGCACTCAGCATGGGCCTGTATACCAAGACATCAGCTCTTCGGACATCCCAACATGATGGTACGGGGACCATAGCAGTACCAGAGAACCAGGCGAAAAGTGCACATTTCGGTGTCTGTGGTTGTACAAACACTGTTGGTGTCTTGAAATGTCAGGAGGTGAGTACAGGCTATTTCCCATGCGTGAGCAACCTGGGTGATGGCATCAAGTGCATATTCGCTGGACAGTGTAGCAGAAGATGGAAGAGATGTGTCCAGGGGCAACATGGGCTCTCGGCTGAACAACAGAAAAATGAACAGAATAACCAGCAGTGTCATGGTCAGTGTGGTCTGTAGAGTCGCAAGCATGACTGTCAGAGTTCACCTGAGATGGTTAGTGAAACCATTTTTTTTTTGTGGATGGTACGGTAGCAAGTTTGTGCCTGGTTTTACAGGATTGCAGGATGTTGGCTGCGACTTCTTGCAAGAATGTCCAACCACGGTTATTAAGCAGCTGTCATGGAGCTCCATGTATAGAATCACATTGCATAGAAGAAAATCAGTGGCATCTGTGGTATAGCTTGTAGAAAACGCTTGGGTAATGGCATAGCATGTGGCATAATCCGTGGCCACAGCAATCCACTTATTGCCAGAGTTAGATAGAGAAAAAGGGCCCAGTAGGTTCAAGCTAATGTGAAAGAACGGCTGTGATGGTATGTCAAGCAGTTGAAGGCACTTGGCAGGGAGTGCTGACAGTTTTGCAGCACTGGCATTTCTCATATGCCACAATATCTTCAGATGGAGTCAAGCAGTTGAAGGCACCTGGCAGGGGGCGTTGACAGAGTTTTGCGGCACTGGCATTTCTCACAAGCAGCAATATCTTCAGATGAAGGGAGCAAGTCCCGGCTAAATGAAGCGTCGGCAGAGTGAAGGTCACGAAGTTCATGGTAAACAGCTGAGCAAAGGTTTATAAATGGCAAGAAGTAGGACAGAGCCATTGAGGTCAATGTTTTGGCAGTATAATACACCATCCTGGAAGGTTATCAAGTGAATGGATGCATCAAAAGGTGAAGAAACGTTGGTATCAATGTCAGGGACAGTGGTTGGTTCATCCAGAGAGAAATGTGATAGATAGTGTGCATCTTAATACAGGCAGCCCACTTTGTGCATCATTGTATAGGTACATTCTTGTAGTCACAGAAGCCAGCAACCAAGCCACTCACTAGGATGCTTGAGTGATAAAAGCCAACACAGTGCACGATGGCCTGTGACTACACAGAAGTGCATGCCATATAAATATGGGTGGACTTTGGAAACCGCCCAGACAAAAGCAAGGCATTTGTATTATGTAATCAAATAGTTGTGCTCTATGGCTGTGAAGAGATGGCTGGTCTAAGCGATAACACGGTCCTCTCCATACTGGCATTCAGCTAAGACGGGGCTCTGACTCCATGACCATTGGCATCAGTACAGATCTCTTTAGGAGCGCATGTGTAAATGTGGGCCAGTATAGGTGACCAAGTTAGAGTGATGACAAAGGTGGGAAAAAGTGGCAGCTTGAGTGAGACCCCATGTGAATGGCACGTCTTTCTTCACAAAGTCAGTGAACAGTTGAGCAGTTGCGGCAAAATCTTTCATGAACCGTCTGAAGAGCGGAGTCCTACAAAACTCTGGATGCCTTTGGCAGACCACGGTACAGTAAGAGATGTCACAAAAAAAAATTTTTCTCCAGGTCTGGTCATATACCGAAAGTGTCAATGAGTTGGCCCAGCATTGTAATTTGTTGGCGGCCAAAATGACATTTTGATTAATTCAGTTTGAGCTTTGCCTTGTGGAAGACATCAAAAATAGCTGATAAGACGCTCAAGATGTGTCTCAAATACAAGAGTGTCATCCAGGTAAGAAAGGAATGTGAACCATTTGAACCTTTAAAGCAGTATCCATCGTGCGTTCGAATGTAGCCAACATGTTGCTTAAACCAAACAGCTTACCCTTGAATTGATGTAGGCCTTCAAGAGTGATGAACGCAGGCTTTTCTTGGTCTTTTTCATACACAGAAACCTGCCAATAGTCCGACTGAATATCTAGTGATGAAAAGTAGATGGCTCCGTGGAAACAATCAAGACTGTTATCAATTCGCAGTAAAAGGTAAATGTCTTTTTTTTTTTGTAATTCAGTTTAGCTGGCAATAACTGACGCAAAAACGTCATATACTGTGTTCCTTTTAAAGAAGCATGAGGGCCAGTTTCCAAGGGCTCGACAGTAGGTAAACAATGCCTTTGGTGAGCATCTTGTTCACTTCTTGAATAACTTTATGCTCTGCTGTGGACACCTGATATGGTGTGCGGTGATTGAAACAGCATCACCAGTATATTTGTGCAATGCTTGACAAATGAAGTCTAACCCAGTAGTCAACTGTTATGTAGATGTCATGGTACGAAGGCCAAAAGGCAGAATATAGGGCTGCTGCTCGCTCATGTGCATGGTCCGGAGTGATAATGGAATGTAATATGGTGTCAGGACAAATGGAATCCAAAGGTTGCGATGTGGTCATGGGTCATGTAGCCATTGATATGCCTTGAGGTAAAACTTGCTTTGTCAAGACAAAATTGATAGCAGGGAGGCATTTCCGGTTAGTGGCGTTGGTTAGGATGGGGTGGGGTACAATGATATTGTGCATCTGGAGGCCATCAGGAATAGGTGTAATGATGCAGTCATCATCGGGCACAGGCGAACCTGAGGCAAAATTGAGGACCATTAAAGCTTTAGAACGTAAGTATGTGCATGTAGCAATATTATCTTATAAGTGTTTCACTTTTTCTATAGCAAAATAATAATAGCTAAGAGCAAAGTTCTCCTGAAAAGCAAACTTTTTTGCAAGAGTTATGCTATAATAACTGGTTAAATAGTAGTGACACATTTGACAAAAAAGAGAATTATAAAAAGCATTTGCACAACCCAATAAATTTCTCGTGCACAGATTAAAAAATCCCTTATGTACTGCTTTACAATTAGGTGTCTACAATTTAAAGTTGATGCTAAAAAGCTAGTCATAAGGATTTAATTGTAAACAAAATGATGTCTTGTTTCTCTGTGCCTTTCATTATGGCTAGGAAAATCATGCTGCATTCCATGCAAAACATAACGGAGTTCAACTAACACAATTCAAAACAAGCTTGTCTAACAGATTTAATTCTCATAAATGGGAAAAAAAAGTTAACTGCCATCACTATTTCCCACATCAGACAGCGAAAATTAGTTAAAGAATGTAAATGAGTCTATTTGCCATTAGTTTCTAAGGACATTAGCAGTACACTCCTGCAGAATCAGCATCTGCTGACTTTGCAGTTAAAGGGGCCCTGCAACACTTTTCCAAGTAATGGTTGAATGGCTTCATTAAAAAGAGCTTATTGCCTCACGAATCAACTGCCGCAAAAATTTTTAGAATCCGTGAAGTACAAGCGGAGTTACAGGGGTTTGTCGCACGCCTCAAGCGCTTTTTCTCTGCTTTCGTACTAGCGAGTGCGCTGAAAGCTATGCAGGTAGGGGGATGACAAGGGGGCAAGAAGATGTGTCTCTTCGTCAGCATGTGTCATGACCTTTAGCACTTTCTTTTCCTTGAACATGAGGGCTTACTTTCTGTGTGATCGTGTGTGAGCACACTGGCACGTGGCGGCATCCCGTGGCGGCCACGGTAACTATGCAGCTCAGGAGCCAATTGCCATGGACTTTGGGGTTATGGCGTGGTCATTTGGGTTTATGGAATCATTTGTCGAGAGAAGAGGGAACGATTTCTAGCTGACTGAGAATTGTAAATTCTAGGCCGCATGCTGTGCTATGATGTTTGGCTCACATGTTCTCAAGAGCCTCGACTACCAATCGGCAGCATTTTCTGACATAAAAGTGTTGTAGGGCCCCTTTAAAAATATGCATAGGTCCTAAACGGGCATTTAGGGCAATTTGATAAAATTGATGTCCTTCTTGCTCATTGCCAAACTAATCATACTGTCACAGAACAAACATGGTAATCACTCATCATTCGTCACGGACCACAACTCTTGACCGCAGTCAACATTGACAAAACTTTCAAAGTGCTGTCAAGGAGGAGTAAAAAATCAGCAAATTTAGCAGGAAATAACACTTCAGTGGCATCAGTGTTTGGGCTGCCTAGACAAGCTTTTTTGTGCTGTTGTTTTCCATTATTTCCCCCTTTTCCTTCTGAGCAAATAGCATGCACAATTGAAACAATTTTGTCATTTCTAATGCACAAAGGTTTGTTTAGAGCTAGGGTTACCCAACAGCAGCGGCGTTTAAGGTCAGAGTGCTGCACAGTTCTTTCTAGAGTATGTATTTATACATAACCTATAGGAGGTGACTTTATAAAGTGAAACATTCAATCTATATATTTAAAGATGTGCAAGTTTCAGCTAGGGAGGAGTTACTGTATGTCTTTTGCATGCCGGTGACTATAAGAGACCATGTAAAACTCACCTAAATGGCAATTAGTAGCTCGAGGAAACTCAAAATCGTTAGACACCAGCAGCGGAATTTTTTTTCCTGAGATGGGGTTGAGTGCATAATATCTGCCCTTTCCTGCAGCACTGCTAGAGGAATTTTCAATGGAAAATGCCATGCTGTGGTCTGGTGAGAGGGCCACAAATGTCACTGCACCCAAGAACTCAGGTTCCTCAGTCCACACACGCAACAGATCTGAATGAGGGTTCCCATTGCTATCGACGACACTCCATTCAAATGAAAAGCCTGTGCAATCTCCGATCCAGCCACGCTGAAGGGGGCCCACCTCATCCCAGTTGTTGCGTTCAGAGTCATGAAGGCCCAGAAGAAGGTCCTGAAAGCAGGAAAGCATCAGAAGATAAAGGCTTGAATATTCATGACAGGTAGCTAAACTCTTAGCTGGCTCACGGGAGCACCAATTTTATGTACAACTCGGGACAGGAACATAGCAGATGACCCTCCTATCGGCATGAGGTCTGTGAGCATGAGCCTAACCTTGACCGCTTCACAATTTCACTCCATCATAATGTGCTGGAAAGCAGCACTTGCATGATCTAGCGAAAGATTTGGCCAGCTGTACAAAGGCACAAATACTTTGATAGTGCATGAAAAACCTGAACTAGTCATGCATGGAATGGAAAAATGCATCCTAAGGACACATTCTTACTATGCTAGGTTCAGTTCATTGCAATATGGCGTCCAGCATAGATTCCTATACCTATTGCTGCAGTTTCATGACAGCCATGTATGCTGGTCATACAAGTCACAGAGTGTTAAGCATTTGCTGCTGTACACTTATATACACACTAAGTTAGCGGAAATGTTGGTGGCTTAACAAACTCACTCAAAAAAACCTGTATGTGCCTTGCAAAGTGCTGATCACAAATTGACAGCTCTGCAAAGCAAATGATGATATTTGTTTGAAAAAAAAATGCAACATGGGGTAAAGAAAGGCTGTACCCAGAAGGAAATCACAGCTTAAGGTTAACAAACACTAGCCGTGATTCCATATTAGCATGGAATGGCTCATAGCTTAAAAAAAAGAAAGAAAGCAAAAGCTATCAAAATTTATGGCTTTGGTCAGAACAAGATTACACAGGGACAACAGAAAAGAAACAAGAACACCGCTGCCTAACACCATTTCCTTCCTGTTGTCCCTATGCAAGGTTACGTGGCAGTGCCACTTGATACTATGTGCAAACAAGCCCAGCAAAACACTGAGTCAATGTCAGAACTGTGCATTAGAACATTTCCACTAGCCAGGAAAAAAAAAGGATGGTGGCATTAAACACTTCAATCAATACAGTGACTGTGTACAAGGTACGTGTCATAATATAGAATTCCACACTCATGTAGCTACATTTACGAGGGGCGATCAAAAAGTTCTGCCACTCGCATATCAGGAAAACCGCTAGACCTTAAAAAAAAATTATTTTTCAGCATAATTTCCGCGCACACTAATGCACTTCTCCGATTTTTCTGGAAGGCTTTTGATACCATGCAAAAAAAAAAAAACTTTTTTCCTGGTTGCCAAGCCACTCTGCGGGAGTTTGAAGTGAGTTCAAGTAATCAAACCTCATTCCCTAGAGGTGTTTGTCCAAATTCGGAAATAGATAAAAGTCACTTGGGGCTAGGTCAGCACTGTAGGGTGGGTGGTCCAGCTGTTCTAAACCGCACTCTCGAATGTGAGCTTGGGCAACACGAGACGTGTGAACCGGAGTGTTGTGCAGAAGGAGGACACCTCTTGTCACAAATCCTTGGCATTTTTCCACGATGGCTTTACGTATTTTTCCAAGAACGTTGGCGTAGTAGTCGCCTGTAACTGTATACTGTTTTCATGATACTTAATGAGCAGGATCCCCTTTGCGTCCCAGAAAAGCGTCGCCATCACTTTCCTGCCTGAGCATTGGTTCTTGAACTTTTTCAGGAGAAGGGACCCTGGATGCCTCTACTGCATAGACTGGTGTTCTGTTTCTGGGTCCCAGTGATACAGCCACGTCTCATCTCCAGTCACAAGGCGGGAGAGAAAATCTTGTGGGATGCTTGAATAGAGGTGCAAAAGTTCCCTTGATAAATTGCGGTGGTGTCCATCTTGCGCCGAGAGGTTCCGTGGCACCCATCGCGCTGAGACCTTGAACATACCCAAAACGTCGTGGATGATAGTGAAAGCACTGCCATAAGAAATGTTCAATTCTCCAGCAACTTCAGACACCTTGATTTGGCGATTAGCGGTCGGCCGCCCTGACCCTGGGTCGTCTTCCACGTGCACAAGGCTACGTTTAAACTCATCGAACCTCCAAGTCACTTTAGCACATGAAGGACATTCACTGCCATACACATTCACCATCCTACTGTGGATTTCTCTGGAGAAACTCCCTTCTTTGCACAAAAATTTGATAATGCTCCGGTACTCGAGCTTGAAATCATGGGAGGACACCATGTTTGACTGACTGATGCAGACCAAGTAACAAACTGGAAGGCTTGATATTCAAACCATGCTCGGCTGCAGATTATACCTGAACAAAATGTAGTGAGAGATCAATGTGAGATATTTGGTTATAGCCTAGTTGCAAAACTTTTTGATCTCCCCTCGTACATTGGTCAAACTGAATGCTGTTTCAGCAAACGCTTGAAAGAGCTTGAGAATAAGGTATGCTGAGGTGCAGATGGGAATTTAGTAGTTGATCACTGCACCCGTCGTCCACATTTTCATAAAATTGTTGTGCTATAACGTAATTTGAATCACTATATATATTTGATTGATTGTGGAGGCTGCTATAATTAAACATGGCACCTTTGACATGCTTAGTGCACAATAAATAGTGCTGACCGATAAAAAATTGCATTTTCTTGAATGTGAGCAGGGTGCACATTTTCAGTGTGTCAGCATATGGTGCTTTTCACATTATTTATTATATGCACGTTTTCTATGCTATTTGGGCTTCTTTTAGATCATTTAGTGGCAGTGGGCTGCTTTCATAACAACCATTTGCTATGCAATAAACTTTCATTAAAAGTAGCAGTTTTGTTTGTCTTGCCTTGTCACGTCCTTGTTTTCTTATTTGCTTACCACAAGCTGCTTGCATTACTTACTAAATACTATAGTCAGAATTTATTCGTGAAGGTCACGTTAGTTGGCACAATAAAATTCATAAAAATTTAATATCATGTCTGCTTTGGTGCTGTCTTGACAATGGTGCAGAAAATGAAAAATAAGTCAGGAACCAAATTTTCTTCAACACAATGTGACTCTGAAACATATCTGCACACTCACGTACGAATCATCCCTTCCTTTTCAAGCTCCAACTTTAAAAGAAGAGGGATGGCTATTCCTTGCACATGAATAGTAAGATCAGGCACTGCTTAGTTCCACATCACACTGATGATAAAATATAAGCAACATTTTGTTGTTGCTGAAAACAACTGTTTGTTGGGCCTAAGAGGCCAGCAGGCCCCAAAAGTGTTATGACTTCAGCTGATCAGATAGCGCTACAGTCTTTAATGCTGGTCACAAGTTGTCAATGAAAAATGCTCTAAAAGCCCAATTCCTCACTACATGGTTAATCCATTTAACTGCTCTTAAGCACAATATGTAATGGCAGCACGATAGAACTTTGATGACATGGCATGTCACTTTGGTTCCAAGAAGGGGTATAATTTAGAGCTGTGCGAATAGCAAAATTTTGGGTGCGAAGCGAATTCGAATAATAAAGATTGAGTGCGAATCGAATCGAATATTTTCGAATAATTTTCGAATATTTCTCAAACATTTTTCGAATAGTTCGAAGTTAAATTACAGAAAAAGTTGCAGAGAATCCCTAAGTATGTTCTTGTGAGATAGCAACATGAAAGTGTTTCTTTTCGCTATGTTGATGAAGCGCTGGTGGGGTCATATTTCATAGTTGTCTTTCTTATCAAGAGTGAGGCAATGTAGATGCCGAATTGTATTTATGTACATGATTTGGTGCAACCAAAGTGTTGACGACAACACTTTACGCGTGATAGGCAGAGATGCCATTTCCTCAGTCTCTCCTCCTCTTTCAACTTCTGTGGAAGCCCAACTGATGTGGCGGACAAGGGTGTGCTCCCTTGAAATCCGGAGTTCCAAATCTGCCTCGTAGACGTCGATATATAAGAACGTCTGAAATTTTGGATGCTAAAAAGCTTCGGCGCCCGATTTTTTCGATTTCCTGCCCAAATTTCAGGTCCTAAACAGCATTAATTGAGCCCCCAACTCTGCCACATCTTTCATCTCCATATTGGAACCAGCGCTTTCTTGAGTTAATACATTTGCGACCGTAGCGGAGCTTGAAAGGCAGCTTTGCCGCAATACGGGGGTGTGATGAGGTGAAGCATGTTGAAAATCTAGGGACCACTTCTAAACGGACGTTGACTGTCTCTTGGCTAAGTTCGACCGTAACGGCCCTTGAAAGGCAGCTTTGCCGCAATACGGGGGTGTGAGAAGGTGAAGCATATTGAAAATCTAGGGACCACTTCCAATCAGACGTTGACTGTCTCTTGCCTAAGTTCAACCGCAACGGAGCTTGAAAGGTAGCTTTGCCGCAATACGGGGGTGTGATGAGGTGAAGCATATTAAAAATCTAGGGACCACTTCTAATCGGACATTGACTGTGTCTTGGCTATGTTCGACCGTAACGGAGCTTGAAAGACAGCTTTGCCGCAACACGAGAGTGTAATAAGGTGAAGCATATTGAAAATCTGAAGGGGTCACTTTCAACCGGACATTGACTGCATTTGTTTTTGGGAAGTTCGAATAGTTCAAATAGTAAAATTTCAGTGCGAATCGAATCGAATAGCAAACACTATTCGAAAAATATTCGAAATTTCGAATATTCGCACACCCCTAGTATAATTACATATCAAGTATCATGCGAAGCTAAAATACTGTATTATCACAGTACGCAATGTTACGGTGTCAAGCGACATATCAGACTTTAGAAGTTTGCTTGTGTATGTCCAAAAGGCGACCTGTGGCAGCTAGAAATTTTGTTCAAAGTACCGTCATGCAGGTTTCGGATTTTGAATTCAAGAAAGCTTTTCTCTGTTAAAGTACATGCAAATCTGCCAAGAACAAATGTCTAGCTTGAATTATTAATCAATTCAAATTAAAAGATATTTAATTACTGGAATATGGCCGCATGCTAAACTGTCTTCATGAAAAACAACAAGTTCATAAACAAAGCCGGTCATCTTGCTGGGGAATTTCACTGCAACAAAAGTGCGAACCCCATACCAAACCACGAACTAAGTTTGCTAGCAAGCAGAAAGAATGAGGCAATGAAATAAGAGAAAAAATTAACGAACATACCTTAGAAAAATAGGTAGTGCGAATGAACCACTGGCGGAGGTTTTTCTTTTCCACTTTGGCACCTGAACGCCAGGAGCGGCCTTCAGCATCTACTTGCTCATCTGCCAGCACTGTCTGGTCCACAGGGTCCCAGTGGACAACTGCCTGCACAATGCAGTTCAATTCAGTTTATTTTACTATAAACTGTAAACAGCAGTTATAAGCTTGAAAATGAACTAATCATGTACATCTGTCACACTCAGGCATGGCATAATGTAATGTTACGAAAAATGAGGTTGACACCCTTTGAATCCCTGAAAGAGAAAGGTCTCTAGCTTGTTTCTGGGTTTTAGCATCAGTTGCAGTGGATGGGACAACAGCAGATGTGAAAGCCAATTAAGGAAGAACACAGAAGCCATTGCTAGTTTTTATTTGAACCCAAGCTTGTGCACATAAAGGGTGCCTCCATTTTCTTTCTCATCTAATTTGCAACAAGGCTTTTAGTGAATCCTTGAGGGGTTTACCTGATGGCAAGCCCAGCATCCTATTCCAGATGGGTTGATGATGAATAAAACAATATGCATAGTGCACCAATAGGGGTGCAAAATACACAAAACACAATACAACACACAACAAGCTAAAGCATCTCAATAAGAACAGTGTTTCTGAGGTAGTATAAAAATGCCTAAATTGCACAGGCAGAATTACCGTAAAATGCCGAGCAAGCCCCCCCCCCCCCACGGTGAAGGATAATCCGACCAGACTTAGAGGGGGGGGGGGGGGGGCTTGCTCGGTCCCAGACCAAAATTCAAGATGGCGGCGGGAGAGCCGCTGAAAATTTTAAAAAATGCCCATCTATGTTTCTAACGGAATGCTTTATTTATTTACTGTTTTTATTCCCCCTCGTCACTGTCAAACTCGTCAAACGACTCCTCAGAGACGCAAAAGTTAAGTCCGCGCACTCGGCCTGGAGAGACCTGCGGTCTTCTGGTGATACATCGCCGACACCAGACAGCCTGGCGTGCAGCGCACCATCTTCCAATATACGACCAGCCACATGACAACGGAATTTCATAAACAACATTAGATATGCATTCAGTGTACTCATTCTTGTGGTTCTTTTTACACAAGCGATGCTCGTCATGAAAAAAAAAGTGGCCGCAGGGGAGGAAAGGGAGGGGGGGGGGGGCACTTTCTCGGTCATTGGTGCTTATTTCAGATCTCCCGAAAAAGGGAGGGGGGCACTTGCTTGGGTGGGGCACTTGCTCGGCGTTTTACGGTAGTCTAAAATCCAAGAACATCTTGCTTGGGTGGGGCACTTGCCCGGCATTTTACGGTAGTCTAAAATCCAAGAACATCTATTAGCACAAGAGATTACTGTCTTTGATAAATATTCAGTGTAGTCATGAAGGCTCATGATCATCATCAGCCTGACTACGCCCACTGCAGGGCAAAGGCATCTCCCATGTTTCACCAATCAACCCGGTCCTGTCCTTGCTGAGGCCACGTCACCTCCGCAAGCTTCTTAACTCATATGCCCACCTAACTTTCTGCTTTCCCCACATGCTTGCCTCCTCTTGATATCCAGTCTGTTACTCTTAATGAGCAGCAGTTATCGAGCCTTCACGCTACATGCCCTGCCCATGCCTGTTTCTTCTTCCTGATTTCGACTAAAATGTCCTTAACATGTGTTTCTTCCCTTCATCTAAAGTAAATGGCCCGAAAGCGCTGATTATGAGGTCTATGCCTTCCCATACGCTGCACACAAGGCACGGTGGTGACTTTATTTGCTTGATTTTAAAGAAGAAGCGTTTATTATTTGCTACATTTAGCCTAATGCAGTGTAGGCATGCCTGATTAAGGCCACATGACATGCAGACCTGGCACATAGGATTGAGAGTGCACATAGGTCTCTACTCCTGTTTGGAGTCAGTACAGCACACTGCACGTGCTGAGCAACACAAGACACAAGAGCTCATCCATCGCTCCTAGGGAAAAGTATTGAGTGTAACTCTGTATAGAGCTGTGTTTGTATGCAGAGTCGGTAACACAGTCTGCATGAATGTTGCCTGCTGTTCTGCACTAGAAAACAACCACTGCAGAGTAATGCTGTGATGTATAACACTGGCTTCAATATGCAAGTAGTTTGTGTCGTAGATAAGCTGGTCATTGGTGCTTGCAGATCCATTTGTGTAAAAAATAAAGCTAATTGAATGAAATTTATGCATGATACAGAGCTTATTCTCCTATTTTCAAATATGATTTTTGTTTCTGCTTCTTTCTGCACTCCCTTCTTGCTTCTCCTAAAGCCGCTTGGGCAAAAAATAATACTGCAAACCCTTTGTGTTATCCAAAGAGAGGCCAGATAAACATACTGAACTCTTAGATTAAATTTCTGACACTACGTACAGCACACGTCTCAGATCTCTGAGCTTAACGGGGTTGGTGGACAGTCATGGCAGATGCTCCACACTTTGACAAATGAAGAAATTATGAGCTGGTGATGAATTTTGACTTGGCTGAAAGCAATGATGAGGAACCAGTTTCTATGTAGCATGAAATGTCTGCTGAACCAACATGTTAAAAAAAAAAAAAGAAAACTGGCACAAGGTGAGACTTAAAAAATTGGCAGCAACAAAATTATTAGATGCCTGTTGCATAGTTCCATCTCCTTCTAGCTTTATGTTACACAGAAATGTATAAGCTTTTCATTTCTGTTTTTTTTTGGGAAGGATGAAAACTGATGTCCACTAGGGTGGACACTTGGACACTAGGGTGGACAGCAGGTAAGACTGCTTGGAGTGCCACATGACATCTATTTATAGCAAGTACCAACAGTTGCTCTTGGATTAAACCATTTTAAACAGGCTCTCCGGCACAATACAAAATAAGACAAAGTTTCTCACATTTCTACAGTAAACCAATCCTCTCTCATAAAGCTTGAGGAAGAGGTGCTGGGTCCACTTGTAGTAAATTGGATCGCATGTTGACAGCTCCTGAAAGAATTAAAAAAAAAAGTAACTAAAGAAATAAAGTGCAGCTATGCTAGGCACAACATATGGACAGGCTGGGGGTCTGCCAATACACGGGAGCACTATGTTGTGGGATCTAGTTTTGGGTGGATAAAAAAAAACAGCAGATGAACACATCATTAACTTTATCCAATGCTTTTAATGACTTTTGGCCATACACTTCAGAATTAAATATCCTGTCCAAATCAGCCAGCATGCATTCTGGCAAAACTGGTGCAAGTGGGTCTGCTGTATTTGCACAAATAATAACCAAAAGCTAACTTATGCAAGTCATGCAACAGGGAGGGCCACCTATTTTATCAACACCGAAATATACAGTAATATGATCACATAACATTTCGTAGCATATCTGTAGGGAGCCCACGCTCAAGAAGAGCTGAAAACTGCCCGTCAAGTTCCACCATTCCCCAAGCAAGTGGGGTGAGAGGCAGAAGCGGCAAGCATGGATTAGGGCAGTTCGCCAAATCAAGCGATGCTTTCACGGTCTTGTCATCTTAATGTAATTTTGGTCGTACACTACATTATCAACTATTAGCTGGGAGAAACGCGATGACCGTGCTCCATCGTGTGTGGCAGTTCACCATCGATACGCAGATACTGCTCGCGCAAACAGCGTCGTCCTCGATGACCTCCTCAGTCCTGCAAAGGTGGTCAACAATCAACCACTCTCCTTTGGCGAGACTGACACCATGAAAGAGCTTTGCAGTGTCTGATATCTCTTTAAACCCACAGTGCAAGCAATACGTGAGGTTGCAAGTACAGCAGTGAGCAGACAGTGCATGCAGGGCGCATGGACCTGCTGAGAGAGCACAGTCAAGGGTAAGAGTGAGGACTCGAGTGACTGGTTTTTGCCAGATAGGCAGCGAAATCTGCGCACCTGCACACCGGCTGTGCCGCCTGGCTTAGCTTGGGAAGTCTATTCTTATGGTTCACAATTTTCATAGCTTATTTTGTAAGAAAACTGCACCGTGATATGCTTTTGCGAAACAACTCTTATCTTTCTTTCCTTCAGATATACAGAAACTGAGTTTTTGAGCTATTTACTGTTACTTTTCTAGAAAATTTCTATAAAGATAAAGCCCAAAAATGGATTGTTACCAACCAGTCAGACGTGGATAGATGCACTCAAAGAGTGAGTGTGTGGGTGTACTCAAGGTGTGAAGTATCAGTGTGAGTGAGTAATGAATGCAGTGAGAGGTCATGAGTATGTATGTCAGTCAGTACCTACAGGAGTGAGTAGATCATGAGAATGTGTGAATGGAGGGGTAGGTCCGGATCTCCTGACTGCCCTCTTGAAGTTTGTGGCCAAGCATCAGCATAGGGCAATTGAAAAACTCAAGTCCTTCTTCCTTGCTGTTACTGTGTTGTTATAATGCTCACTGGGATGCAAACTAATTTATTCTTATTATTATTGATAGTAAACAACAGTGATCATCATTAACCGCCTCAAACGTTGACTTCATCCTCAGTAAAAACTTGGATCTGTGACTGGATGTGAGCATGAATGAGAATGAGTGCCAGTGAGTGTGAGTGGACATGAGTATGAGCATGAGTGAGTGCCAGTTGGTACGAGAGATTCAAAAATAAAATAATAAAATAATAAATATATTCTGTAACCATACACAATCTGCATCCTAAAAAATTGTGTTGTCTGCATACTATAGTCCAGAGTCGCGAAATATCCAAACTTTCAAACATTTTTTTTTCGACAAGCATATTTAGGATTCTTAGCTGGGCTAGTTCGTTTACATTCATTATGGTGAAACGACTTAGATGACAGGAAAAGTGAAACGGACGAGACAGCGCAATGTTATGTCTGTTTTAGTCATCTTGTCATCTGCACTGTTTTGCTATAATTACAATTCCATCAGATTTGTCTGAACATGAAATATTCTAGCTACACGTGTACTAGCAATTTTAAAGGCTCTTCTGTGGTATTGAGTACTTGCCTTACTCCAGTCAAAGTTGAAGTTTAGATCCTTAAGCTGTTTTTTCATTGACTCTATGTTCCTGCAAAAAAAAAAGTAAACAATCACTGCTAATATAAACGAAACTTTTTCGTTTATATTAGCGTCATACATGAAATCAGCCAATATAGACCAAGCCTGCTTGCTCCCACCTGCTGCATAGTTTGCCGAGGAGTGAGCAAGCAATTTTTGGCTGTTTTTGACATAAAATTTGAAATTCCCTGCTGTGTGCACGGCAATAATATTTGGTTCACATGTTCACAGGAGCCTTGAGTATAGATCGACAGCATTTTCTGACTATATTAAAAAAATGTTGCAGGGTCCTTTTTAAAATGATATTAGCAGCTGGATTGTCCTCACCGAAATACAGCAGATACACACAAGCACACATAAGAATGGTGTACATTCTGTACAGCTTAAAGGGGCCCTGCAACACTTTTTGAACATAACAGTTGGAATACTCTTCTGACCTGCAATAAAGATTCCTGTGAACATGGGAGCTAAATATTATTGCACTGAATGCAGCAGGGAATTACAAATGCATGTCAAAAACCGCTTGCTCTCTCCTTGGCAAGTAGTCATAGAGTATGCCGCAAGTGGGCTTGACAGTTATTGGCCAGTTTCTTGATTGTGAGTACATTTTAAGTAATAGCGTTATTGCTCATTTTTAGTTAAATAAATTAAAAGTATACACATCTGCAATGTCAAAATGACCAAAAAGTTATTACATGTTTGCTCTTCCAGTCTTGATCTACGATCACCTGCATATGTTTCATTTTCTCACCTCTTGTGACTGTAGTCATGCGAGGTGGCACCCGGTGTACTACATGCGTGTTCCTTTAAACACTACATGCCAGAGCTGGTCACTTGTGTTGTACTGAGCCCACTAGAACAGTACTTGACGATGCATATCACTATATCCAAGACCACCAGTACTTGCCAGCACATGCTAGATCTCTTCTACATGCCTTATGACCCACATGCCTTGGCAGACATCACTTCGTAATTAACTAATATAAAGTGTTTCCAAATCTACAATCTGGATTTCGCTACTTTCTGTTGGTCAAGCTGGCACAGGACAAAGCCGGTCTGCACTAGGCACTCACGCTGCTCGGTCAAACCACAGTGTATGAGATCACACTCAAGCACCACAGTTGCTCTTGCATTGCTTCTTTTGCTGTGTCATATAGGTAATGCATCCACCACGGGGTGTTGCCACATGCCAGTGCCATGCACACCAGAACCAACACGTTCAAAGAAAAAAGAGAAAATATCATACGTGTCAACGTAACTTTTGAACGGGGCTTCGTCCTCTTGCCGTCTCCTTGTGTAGCTTTCAGCACGCTCATGGTGATGAAAAGAACGTGCTCACCCTCGAGTGGTTACTACCTAAACTTCACTTATACTTGACCAAATCAACGACCAAACCTTTTTTTTTTTTTTTTTTTGGCATGAGATTTGTGAGGTAATAGAGTCCAATAGTGGGGTCATTCTATGACTAGTATTCAGGTATTACAGGAGGAACTGTGAAGGTGGGTTTGTATAATGCTTACTCTACAAACGTGGTCAGGAAAAGATGCAACATTCCTGAACGCTGCCATACACAAGCTGCGCTATGGCTGGGTTCGTCACATCTCCAACATGGCACAGAGAAGCCACCACAGACAGATGGCTAACAAACGCAGGTTTATTAACCCAGGCTGCAACACAATGCGACAGTCACAGCTTGTGGGCAAAAGGGCTACTGCAAGACCAATTGAGCATGCACACTTGCTGTACTACAGGCAAGTAAATGTGCATCGAGCATGGAACTAGAAGTCACTGAACAAAGGTCCTATGTAACCAATTTGCTGCAGGCCTGTGACCATCTTCCATGGCGACTGAGCACTCAATAGAAGAAAGCTGGGGCGGAGAGGGTGCCCAGAGGCCACTACTGGCAGGCCAATCAAAAGCATGTCTCAGTGATGTGTGCTCATATGGCAGCTTGATGCCAGAGAAAAGAAGCAGAATTTGCATGGGGGAGTCGGTCCGGCACGCTAGCCACGTGCACCGTGTTTTCACAGGGGTAGCAGTTCCCGGTAGTCAAGCTGGCGGGAACATTGTGATGACAGATGGCCATCACAATGTGTGAGCTGAGGGGGCAAAGTGCAGGGAAAACACCTCGATCCACACACAACACGGGGAATATTAATTTGTTAATTGTATATAATTTAAAAGAATGAACATTCTTTGCATGAGTGTTTTGATAAAAAAATGTATCCAAATGACACATGGCCATCCAGTTAAACGCTCAACCTTTGGGTGAATGTAAAGCCACAAATTCTTTTTTTTTTCTTTTTTCAACAAGTTTATTGCAAATTGCTCAATGATATCTAGGATCCATAAATAAAGCACATACCACAGGATATTGGTAACATGTAGAACTGTTGACCATGTAGCGTGTGACATCTAAGACATGCTTAAAAAGAACAAAAATCTGCACGATGTCTCACAACTCCTGCTCACTCTAAGAGTGCTTGCTACTTAAAGCCGCTTGCTGGGCTAGTTGGAATACTGAACTTTGATGCATTTCCAGCGCTTAGGCGAAATAAGAAAATAAAAACATAGAAACACGGAAAGAAAGAGGGACAGTAAGAACCAGCGTTCTTACTGTCCCTTTCTCTTTCCGTGTTTGCATGTTTTCTTTTTTTCCTATTTCGCCTAAGCGCTGGAAATGCATCAAAGTGCTTGCTAACTAAGCACTACATACCTGAAGCCACAATAGTGCATCAGCAAACCCTCTCACACAATAAGTTTAGGCATCTAGACTTTAGACAAGTGCTCACCTTTCAGTCCATACTCTGGGATTCTCATTCCTTTCTACAGCCGCATTCTCTGCTGGCAAGCCAAAGCTGTCCCAGCCCATAGGATGGATGACCTGCACACAGAAAAACAGTTTTGCAACTTGATCAGTTAAACATAACTAACATAAAAAAAAAGTTTTTATTGTGCTACAGCTGTTAAACATGTGCTTTCAATATAGCTCTTAAATGTTGAAAGCTTGGAAATCTGCACCTTTAGTGATCATGGCTTGAGGTGATGTCAAGGCTAATTTTCATGTAGGTATAAGGCTGCATTCTCAACCTTTTACTGCATCAATTTTACATGTAGCAGAATGCACAGTATAAAGGCACAGATTATGAAGCAATGTAAGTTATAACAGTCAGAGCAGGAGCTTTATCTTGAAGAGCAGTTTCAATGCATTACAACTCACTCATTGTTTTAGCACCATGAGGCCTGGGTGAGCCACTGCTGCCAATGAATAGCTCATTGAGCACAGACTTGGTGCTTATATGAAGGAGGTTATTCAGTTCATATGAATGAAAGTGAGAGACTCATTGCAAAAATGTTCATTTACATAACAAGGAGTCCTGTGCATGCCTGCAAATATTATGCCATGACATGCCTCTAGAAGATCCTTTATCAGAGTTTCATACATGGCTATCACTGATGAAAAAACAACAGTTAAAATTTCTGTGAAAGTTCACACACAGCAGTATGTCTTAAACATTACAAGA
Organism: Rhipicephalus sanguineus; assembly: GCF_013339695.2. Classification (NCBI taxonomy): domain Eukaryota; kingdom Metazoa; phylum Arthropoda; class Arachnida; order Ixodida; family Ixodidae; genus Rhipicephalus; species Rhipicephalus sanguineus. Next base: position 201,160,077 of record NC_051176.1, on the reverse strand, counting down.
GTATGTATATAAATATGCCTTACATCACATAATTTGGCACTAATCTACTTAAACGTAACAGGTTACAATGTTTTGATCAAGAGAAGGTCCTGCGATAGCAATACTATTAATGCATGCCATCATTTAAGCTTATCTAGAAAAAGTCAGAGTTTAACCCTAAAGATGAAGCATTGATGGCTGATAGCAAACAAAGCTCCACCTTGCTTTAACTATCCCAAGGATCAAGGTCCCCAATTTTATCACCCACACATACTGAAGTAAATATTCACTTTCTAAACCAATCAACAAGCATGGTGTCACATGCACAAAGGTAAACACAAACAGATTTATTAATGTCATGATCGCAGAAATTCACTGTCACAATGCTCGCATGATGAACAGCAGAGACAGAGGTGAGCAAATGCTTCACATTGCATTTCATATCGAAGTATATCTGAAACTGAGATGACGCAACCTCCAACACTATGTGTGCAAAACAGCGCATACAAAGCCACAAGCCGCCTCAGCTTACCCAGTCTTTCCAACCACCATAGATCACTAGCAGGATAGGGCACATGGGCTGCCTTAGGCATGCCCACCTGTTGCCTCCCCCCTTCCGCTATTGCCAGCTTTAGGTGGAACACACGAAGACAGCACACATCAAGTGACCATCCTTCTCAGGTCACTCTCTCACACTTTTCTTCATATACACAGTGTTTGGTGTGCAAGCCATAATTGCTTCCTATTGCACTTGTACATTGCAGGGAACGTCAGTGATGGCAAAAACTCGCTTGGAATGTCCCCATGATTACATGCAGCTAAAGAGTATTAATCAAGGTGTACTTTTGCCAGCTTTTTTAATTCAGCGCAGGCATTTTCCACTACAGCTCCTTTCATAAGCAAAACACTAGTTTATAAAACAAAATCTGACCAGTTCCTGTGATTTCAATGATATTCGAACCAACATCAGCCCTACCTGTTTGCCATGCATGGTGTAGAAGCGTGCATATGTGTCGCTGATGGTGTATACACGAACATGTCCAAGGTGCAGCTGTCCAGATGGGTATGGAAACATGGACAGAACGTACATTTTTTTGTCCGGATCCTGGAATGCCAGAACAACAGCACAAACTGTCAATGCAAGTTAGAATTTATAATAACAAAAGAATAAGGCAGCTACTAAGGTGACATTTCCAAATTCCACAGAACTTCCATTTCATCTTATGACAGGCTGACAATGGCATCTGATGCAGTCATTCTCTTGCGAACATACCAAAGAACATGAATGTCATCATAGACAGATACATGTCATTTATCTTTTCTTTTAAAACAAAAGATAAATTCTGGTGTTTTACATGGCAAAATAATCCTGATTATGAGGCATGCCGTAGCGAGAGGCTAAGGATTAATGTTGTTTGCCTGGCATTTTTTAATGTGCACTTAAATCTAAGTACACGGGTAGTTCTATATTTTATTCCCATCAAAATGCAGCCACTATGGCTTCACACAGCAGCACAGTTACATAGCCACTAAGTCACTGCGGCAAGTAAGCACAAAAAGAGAACAAGTGGAACATATACACACAGACAGCTACGGCATGTTCACTGCCTAGTTGGTTCAGATTCATTATTAAAATCTGCACTATGACTAGATGGAGAATAAGAAGATCACACACACACATACCAGTACTTTCATCTACTGATTTTTATTTCCACAAATGCAAAATAATATATACATATCAAATTAGCAATAATAAAAAAAAAACAATACGGCCGCGGCGGCTGCATTTCCGATGGAGGCGAAAATGTCTGAGGCCCGTGTACTTAGATTTAGGTGCACGTTAAAGAACCCCAGGTGGTCGAAATTTCCGGAGCCCTCCACTACGGCGTCTCTCATAATCATATCGTGGTTTTGGGACGTTAAACCCCAGATATTATAATAAAAACAATAGCATACATTCATGAGTATAAATGTAGAGCCATGCCCATTTCCATAGCATAACTAAAACATACACTGCACATGGCAGGGCTGTTCGGATAAATCAAGCACGAGCCTTTTTTTTAAATGATAGCACCACAGGTAGCATGCTCATGCCATTCTAGCCTTTTTGTGATTTAATACACTTCAATTATTCCTTCTGTAACGCTGCATTACGACCAATTTAAAGGTGAAAAATTTTCAAACAACAGAACGTAGCTGGGCTCTTGGAAATGCATGCCTAAGTGGACTGAAATAGTTTTTGTCATATTATAATGATGCTCTTTCTGCTCGAGTCTAAATAAGTGGCAGAATTTTTTTAATGATAGACAATACGGCAGCCTTGAAGTATTTTCTGTGGACATGAAAGACCTTTTCTTTTGTACTCTTCCATAATATATAATTTGATTAAATGTGTGGCTGACAGGACTTACATACGTGGAGCAGATCAATTTAAAACTGTTTCTTGATTGCCATATAAACAATATTTTTAGGTAATACTTTATTTTACCAAAACAACATTCACAACATGGGATGGAAGTATATCGTCAATGTATTGAGTACTGTATCGCTCCCCATCTAAGAAACCCTATATATTGTTAACTGCGACTAAGTTCTCACAGAGTGGTTGAAAAAGTCACAATTTCACCGCAACGGCAAAACAATGAATGTGGCAGCAACAAATTGAAACGTTATTATATGAAGTAAGGCTAGCAACTTACTCCTTCAACATCCAACCTTGCATAACTCAACAAAACATCAGCGCAAGCGCACGCTGCAGTGAGCGAGCGACCTTCATGCTGGCTACCACTTCACTGCAAACCAAGCGGTAAAAACAGCACTGCTGATCCCTGTCAAGATAAAGCGCATGCAACCACGCCAGGTCCAGCAAAGTTCAGAGTTCCTGCCTCTGCCCCCTCCATAGACTCCTCTGCCCCCTTTATGGGCTTTTCGCACTACAAAAGACAGTCAGCACGCTTCCTCTCCACTTGAGCCCCAACTGTTGGCTGCACTAGCACGGGCTTTCACTCGCGCATAGAACATGTGACGCATGGAGCGATGTTATCGATTTGGGCTTCATACGGAACCTCATGGCGGCACAGACGCCGAAGGCAAAAACATGCGAGGAGTCTTCACAATTTCTATCGCAATGCAACACTGATGTCGTTGCTGCATTTTGATGTGTTGACAATGAATACAGAGCTATGTATTTTTATCTTAGAATGTTCCGAAAATTTTGAGCACCTTTACTGACTCCTTGTATAATGATGACACACACAGAGCGCATTGGTGATTCCATCAGGTTTATAGACTTAGGTCTGTACAGTCCTCACGGATTGAAAAAAGAAAAAATGAAATCCTGGCTTTGGTACTGTATCAGTGTCAGTATGCTGTCATATAGTGGGCTTACTTATTCCATTTGTTTTCCACGTTTCATATCGGGCATACTCTTTAAAACACTTTATCGATGTGTTATGTGTTCACCTGCATGAAACAGTCGATCTTCTCGTGTCTGACATTTCTGTAAGAGTTCTTGCGTATGGAGTCCACATGCTCTGAAACTGACACTCGGTACAGCGCTCCTTTGCGCTAGTTGATACATGTTGAGCATAGGTTGGGAAACCTTGCATTGCATAGACTGTACAAAACATAACACCCATTCATTTATGTCTTCTTGCCTTCCACAAGTGTCTTGCACCACCTATGCGGCACAAAGTTCCCCAACCTATGAAAAAAACTCACTGAAGAATTCAAGTTTCACAATCCATTCTGCCTTTGCATGGTTTCCTTGATTTGAAAGATGGAAAAATGTGCAAAAAAATCAATTTTCTGTTAATGGCATTAATTTATGCCTAAAAGGGATATACTGTTTACTTCCAACAACAAAAACCTATATTTGGAAGTATCATATGCGCATCATATTCTTTCTCTGCATGCATCTACTAATGCTGCACACTTTCGGCTCAAAAAGCCATATAAATATGCTGTCTCTATACATGCTACTCTGTCTTAACATCTATTTCACTGATATTCTTGCAAATTTAATAGGTAACACTCGGTTAATCAGCAGTTATTTTGCTCAACCACAACTTTAGAATGTGCTTAAAAAAACAAGAGAAAAAGAATTACTTCTAAGTGACAAAAAACAAAAAATGGTAAAGAAAACCAGTAAGGACACAAGACATTCACTTGCAAATATGGTGAGGTATATTTAACATCACTGCGCATATGACTCACTATACAACTTCAATGAAAATGCATTGTGCTCCTGGGATTGCGCGAGTCTGTTGCACAACAGACTCACACAGTTGACATAAATGCTAAAAGGAGATGCGGCAAATGGATGCAGAAAAGGAAAACCATCTGGTGCTTATTCCTTTTCCTCGATATCGCTACGACTTGTCATGGAGTGTAAACCAAAGTCTAAAATAAGATTAAAACCACTGGAGTGAAGATATACGTTTATTCACAAAGCCATATATACTTGCTTTAACTAATTTTACCCACTACAGACAGTTTAATTGATGTTTGATCTGCTGCCACACACTAAGTTTGGTGATGTTTTCTTTCTTTTTTCGTGTGTGTGTGTGTGTCATCACTGATTCTGAACAGCTTGAAGATAACCATTTTAGTTTTAGGGGCGAAGCTCCTTAAGGCGGCACCCGTTCGTCCCTCGTAATCGTCGTCGTAGTAGTAGTAGTAGTAGTCGTAGTCGTAGTCCGTAACAAGTCTTACGCTTTGACCTCCAAGGTGGTGCCGGTGGGAGATTTTTCCTGTGCGTTGTTGAACAATAAAAAATTCGCAGCGTGCGCGTTAACTAAAAGCCGAATTCTTCTGTCTCTCATTCCCCATTAGCAGCCATTGGCATGTTCCAGTAGGAAACGTTAGTAGAAGTAGAAGTGTAAGTGTTAGCTAAAAGCCGACTTCTTCTGTCTCTCATTCCCATTAGCAGCCATTGTTTACCTCCAAGGTAGTGCCTGGTGAGATTTCTCCTGTGCGTGATTAAACAATAAAAATTTTGTTCAAAACGCCGTTGATTGATGAAATAAACCAACGAAAGACGCCAGATGTTTTGTAAAAGCAGAACGAAAGAACGCCAGATGTTTCTAAAGCAAAACGAAAAGACGCCAGCTGCTTAACGAAAGACGCCAGATTTTTCTAAAGCAATGGTTTTCTAAACAATGAAAATTCACAGCGTACATGTAAAATTAAAGTGAGCTGCAAGTCGTCATAACTCATCGAACCTTTAGTATAAACGCGCCCGATCTCACGTCGGTGATGATGTACTGGGCGGAATTCACGGAAGATTCACGGTTTACCGATGAACCTCCGCAGCTTCGCCCACTCATCATCATTCACTCCGTGGATATGCTGTGATTTTTTTCTCAAAACACTTTACAGGCTTTGATCAAGCTTCTTCATAACTGTGAGTATCTAGATCAGTGGTTCTCAGCCGTCGATGTGTCGGGGAACCGTTGTAGACTGGTCGAAGTAATGGTGGACCCCTTGAAGTGACGAACCGGTGTGTGTATGTGTGTGTGTGTGTGGGGGGGGGGTGATGTAGCAGGCTTAGTTTTTAATTGAGGCATTGGGGCAGCCGAGGCGATCTTGTTCAGAATGTTGCTGCAGTTCCTGGAGCAGGACCTGGAACTGGGAATAGATGAAAACTCGCCTCCAAAAACTTTTTTATTTTTCCGCGGCGATGGCATCGCGGAACCCCTAAGACGGCTCCATGGAACCCCATTTGAGAACCACTGATCTAGATATACCAGCATGCTCACCACATGTTTAGGCGGGACTCGGTTAATCTTGTCCTTCCAAAACTCTTCAACCTTGAGCCTTGTATTGGCATTTATCTTTGGATTCTGGAACAGAAAAAGAAACTATGAAAACCATAAATAGATGAATTAATTTTGGTGGAATGTTTTAAGCAATATTTTAACATTAATTTTAAAAAGCTAACCTTCTTTTAGTCTGCAGTTAAACTCACTAGGTCAGACTTCATTACATCAAAGTTGAATACAATAAAAATAGCTTCATAACATCTAATATTCATTTAAGCACATACTCTCATACTGCCTCAAAAATCGCTATTAGTTGTATGTAAAATAAATGCAAGCATTATGATCCAACTGATCAGCAAAATGTCTCGTATTGATTTTGAGAGCCTGGGAGCAGTTTGTATCTTATGTATAGCGTTACAGTAACATGGCACATGCAGGTCAAAATATGCACGTGTGTATAGAGCATACTGTTTCAGGTTGACCTCGCTGATTGTTTAACATTTCTCTTTCCTGCCAAAATTTATATTGTCAGCAGCAAGTAAGAAACAAAATCATGCTTCACTGATCTTTCATATCTTGAGTCTTAAAAATTTTATTTTCAAGTGGAATACGAATTTTAATAAAGAATGGACAGTAAGATTTCTCAGTCACTTCATATTATCGGCACTCGGCATTTCAATGTCTGACCTTAAATTACGGTGGCTGCATTTACACAGTGTGGTGAAAGACGATCGACATCCACACTTGTACTGTTATGCGGATATCAGAAGTGCGCGTGGTGGGGACAGGCAAAGGGACAATGGAAAAGAGAAAGAATATAAGCACGAGAAAGAAATGAGCAGCAGCTGGGACACTGTCATCCTTAAAAACACGTTTGCTATTTACACTGAGCTTAATGTGGCCCTGCAACAGTTCTTCAAGGACACCATTTTTGCTCCCGATCCGCTCTCAGCATTTTGCAGAAAAGGGAATCGCAGCATTGATGTACACGTATGTAAGTCATTAAACGCATGCCAGAATTCAAAATTTAACTTCTCGGATCCACTTTCTTCTTAATCAAGCAAAATGAGAGCCGCCCGTAACCCAACGTTTTGAGGTTCTCGACGCAAATCCTCTAATCAGCATTTAACAACACGGAACACGAAAATAGGAAGGAGGAAAAACACGGCACGGAAAATGTGTCGTCTGCTTTCTTGTCCCGTGCATCGATATGAAATGTGCGCGTCGGCTGCTTCGGCCGGCCGCTGAGCATCGCCAGATAAGGCATATTATATCAACGCAGGAGGCACTTACCCATACAGATGTAAGGCTAAATATATTTCTAAAGTTACGCTTTTTTCGGTTCTTCGCAAGGGCGCGTACAATTATATGCATACTTTAATATAACAATCGGAAGCATTTAACGCAAGAGCTCACGCTGTGGAGACATGCGGACCGCGCTAAACTGACTTGGCTTGGCGGCTTGGCTCACATCCGAAGACAACACAGGTACAGTGTTCCTCTGAATAAACGAAGAAAATTCATAATTTCTCGTTTAGTTATCATCAAATATTTGCATGTCATTATACAGTCAAATACGGTTACTTATTATCAAATAAAAAAAGTGAAGCTCAAGCAGTTAGCGCGCAAACAAAATGCCACCATCAGTGGTGCAGCTAGGTGCAACACATAAATATCTAAACGCACAGTGAATTTTAACAAGAGAGAGAACACAACTTCATTGTTAAACGCAACTTTATTGCAAGGAGGTTAAAAAAAAGAATAATGAAGCCGTGCCCACCAAAAGATGGCGGCTGCGCCCGCCATCTTACTAGGGGCACGATAAACCATCGGCGTTTCGCGAAGGAAAGCGAGCGTTTTCCACGCACGCCAGAGAAGTTTAATATGGCAACTTTTACGGGTCAGATACTGCTGCAAGTGTATCTTTGTTGTACTAGTTTTCGTAAGTAAGCCTCAAAGTCATCGCAAATTTTATTGGACATCAATCGTCAACACTCCTCTTGAGGGGTTACTTTTGTCGGCAACAACGATCTTTTATTTTGTAATTAACGTAGCATTTACACTAACAGATCAAAGCCAGTTGATCTCTAAGTAGGCACCACCAGAAAAGAGCATGTTTCCGAGCTCTTTGGGTGGGCAAAAGCTGGCTTCACTTTCGCTGGCAAGGCGTTTCGAGAGCTTCCACTCCAGAATTTTTTTTAAACCTCCTTGCTTTATTGTTAACAAAATGTAAGCTTTTATACGGAAAATTTATTTTCTCCTGTTACTGGTGGTGCTGCGCAACATTTAGCTTCAAGATGGCTTCAAGCTTTTGGTGACACCATTTGTCTACGCCATTCCCACAATACCATTCGGTTCCTCTTTCTTTTTTCACTGGATCGTGGCCGCCGTCACACGGTAAGCATTTGTATTGAAGTTGTAATCTTGTTCAATCCTGAAATATTATTCCGATCAATTATTAATGCCGTGTTTAGTTAGTACGTGTGACTGCCGATTTGTATTGTACGTGGTATTTTCGAGAGTGTTTTTAGCAGTATCGAGAAATTTTGTGGTGAACGTTGCCTTAGGTGCATTTTGATCGTGTGCATTCTAATCGTGCGCAGGTTCATTCGAGATGGCTCCTAAAAGGAACAATATGGTCCCTAATGGCCATTTCCATAAGGACTGGCAGCGCTACGTGAAGACATGGTTCAATCAGCCGATGCGGAAGAAGCGTCGTCACGCACACCGTGTGAAGCGGGCTCGAGCTATCGCACCGAGGCCCGTCAAGGGAGCCCTCCGACCTGTTATTAGGTGCCCGGGTTTCAAGTACAACACAAAGCAACGCCTGGGCAAAGGTTTCAGTCTTGAGGAGCTCAAGGTAAACACGTGTGCCATTTATGTCGCTAGTCATTTAATTGTAATACTTGAAACATACGGACTTTCACAAAAACCTCCGAAACCTGGGAGATCACGCTTGCGTTTTGCCAGCGTTTGCTCGCTCTCAACACATGCAGTAGCGTAAGCTGAACATTGGTGTTTATTTTGTACTACATTGCTGCGTTTGTCGAGCATTTATCTCGAAACCGGCTTTTGTTGTCATGCTACTGTCGGCGTAGCTCGCATTTGGGCATGTGAGTAGTGGCTATAGTGGTGAGTGAATTACACCCGAATTGTGTCTTTACACTGAAGATGAAGCTGTTGGCCTCCACTAATACTAATCTGGGTATATTCTAATGCAGCTACTTCCACCCTTACTTGCTCTAGGCATGCTGTGTGAGCCTTAGCCTTGTGGCCTCCATGGATAAAGCTCACGCAGCAGTATTGACGTGAACGTTTCTTGTACAGACAAAATCACACTTATCTAGAGCGCCTAGGTGACCGCTTCAGCTGCAGTTTTCTGCAGAAATGTGCAAAGACCGGCGCGGTAATGATACTAAACACAGTCATACAGCATGCTAGGCCCTTATACTATAATTCAAGCATGACCTGAAGCTTGTAGCTATTGTGAGGTAGCAGCTGCAGACGACAAAAAGCGTCCACAGTGATGCACTCTAGACAAGTGTGATTTCGACTGTACCATGTGTTGCTTCTAAAAAGCATGTGGCTGTTACATCTGCATTATCCTTTGAATGGATTTGGCGCTGGGAAACATCGTTAGTTTACACAAGCTCTAGCCAAGTTTGAAGATGTAGGTCGGCAAAAAAGTTGGGACTCGCTCGGGCTCACTCACGGCTTGACCTGAGTGAGTGAGTCAACTCATGAGTCCGTTAGCATAAAATTTGATTTTTCGATCATGATGTGAATATTCTTTAATGCCAATATCTCACATATTGGTGCCCTGCGATACGCCTTTTGATCTAGTACCTTCCTATACGTGTTATCAGTGGTTTCAATCCAGTAAGGACATTTTTATGAAATACGTGACTCACACAAGGTTTTTTTTTTTTTTTTATCAAGAACTTCCCGTGAAAGAGTTGGCCACTGGGAGGTCATGGCACCCCCCCCCCCCTTTAACTCGTGCCTCTGATCTATAAATATTGAGGTGGCGCATGAACGTTAGTTTGTTCAGAAATGTGTCAATAGACTTGAGTATAAACATAAGCCGATATAAGGTTGATAGCAATGCTGAAGATGAGTAGATAAATGAGTGGTAAATAAAATTTAAATTTGAATTTGATTATGATCATAGGTCGGCAATACTAGGTGGAGCTCACTTGGACTCACTCAAGTTTTCCTCACCTGGACTCTCTCGGGCTCAAACTCACAAAATATTACTCACCCGGATTCATTCAGGCAGACTCATGGCACGATCTGAGTCTGAGTGAGTTTGCTGACCTATGACTGACAGACTTGATGATGCACACAAACAAGACAATCCAGTACTGTTTGCTTCTGGAATAAGTGACAGCCACTACTGGGAACTAACGCCGACATTTCAATTTTTATCCTTTGTGTTCCTCCTTGGCCCCTTGGGCTGGTGAACAAAAGAAAGCGGGGAGAGCACAAAGAATGCCGGGACCCAACACCTGGGTGTCCTCCTCTGCACTGACACACTCTAATGAGATAAAAGTCACGAACCTGTCTTTGACACCTCACGTGCAAGGCATGTGTACTCTGTTTCATACATCAGGTGCATTGCTGTGGAGGCTAGCGAGGCTCTTCAGTAATGCGTTCGGATGAAGAAATATTCCAATGATTTCACCAACCATAATACAGTAGAACCCCGCTGATACGTTTTTGAAGGGACCGTAGGAAATAAACGTAAGAGACTGGAAACGTAAGAGCCGAAAAACAGGAAAAACGGCAAAATATTTAGTGGTACAGAATTTTATTTCAATTCTTACGAGCAGCACGAAATTGGCGCGCTCAGCCGCGATCTAGTCGATGGATAGAAACGCGGAGCTTAGGACGGCCTCATCCACAGAAATGTAATCAACGTATGTGATTTTTTTAACACCAACAGCTGTAGGTATGAAAGAACTAAGCACACGCAATCACGACCGGCGCGGCGAGTCCGACCGCGAACCGCACGCACGACCATGCGAGCTCCAACCAGCTCGAACTCCTCCCGTTCTCCGACAAATAACGATGATGATGAGTCTACGCCAACGCGATGGCAGAAGTGAATGCTAATCTCGAAGGCCTTGCTTTCGCAAGCAATTACGTCATACACGCCATGTTTGTGGAATACAAGTCTCAAAGGCTATGCTTTTGTCAATAGTAAATGCCAATCTCGAAGGCCTTGCTTTCGCGAGCAGTTACATCATAGACGCCATCTTTGCAATTTAAATCTCGAAGGCCATGCTTTTGTTTGCATCAATTGAAAGATTCTGTTGCTTGCGCCTCTCATGCGGCTAATATTACGGTCAAACGAGGCCAAGCTGCGTGAAAATGCACCATGGCCGCTCTCTTTGGTAGTCACTCGGTCAGCTCCGAGCGCACTTCGCGACGTATCATACGGGAACGGTCCGACAGTTACGACGTAACAGCGGGGTTCCCAATACATTGTATCCTATGGGAGCTATGCCGGGACCGGCGGAAAACGACGTAACAGCCGGGAAAACGCAGCAGTGAGGAACGTAACAGCGGGGTTCTACTGTATTTCTTTTCATGTTTAGGCTGAGTAATAAATGAAGAGGCTTTGTACTTCAGATATAAACAAGCCCTGTTATACTGTCGTCAATAAGTTGTTCTGGACCGCTTAGCATACCTTTGTTTTCGCTTTTTCGTGTTTCATTTGCAGCCCGTCGTGACTCATCACGTACGGGCTTGTGCTCGGCTGATGAAAGCCAAGCGCACGACTCGTGTACTCGCACATCTTTGTGGCCGGACTTCTTGCATAGCTCCCGCAGCATTGCACCTGATGTATGAAACCGAGTATAGTCTACATAAGCCTTGGCCAAGTTTGAAGATATACTGTGACAGACTTGATGCTGCTTACAAGGAAGAAACTCCAGTACTGTTTGCTTCTGGAATGAGTGAGTGCCACTACCGGGTACTAATGCCACCTCCAGTAATTGACGTTTTAATTTTTAGTGCACCATAAGATATATTAATTGGCTCTTGTGCAATGGGCGAGATTAAAGGGACACTAAAGGCAAATATTAAGTCGACGTTGATTGTTGAAATAGCGGTCCAGAAACCTCGTAGTGCTACTTTTATGCCAAGGAAGTGCTTATTTTGAAATAAGATCACGTTTTAGCGGTCCGCATCGCATTAGTGCACTTCAAATCACCCGTCTGAAATCCGACTTTCATACGTCACTGCTGCCGTGCCCAACGTTGCCCGCCTTTACTGCGCGGCCGCCAACACTAGTAGCAGCAGAGCGAAAGTAGCGGGACCCACAGCGGCAACAACGGCCATCGAAGCCATCGAAGTTTGCCACAATCGCCGCAATGGATGTGGAAGGAGAACTTGACAACGAGACATTGGCTCGCGACACTGGGCTCCAATTCAGCGACTTGAGCCCCGATGAATGCGGTATGCTGCTGATAGAGTTACTGTATATGCTACCTTTAGGTAGCATATACCTAAAGGTAGCATATACAGTAACTCTAGCTGCTGAGGGCTCGTAGTGCCGGCGTCGTTGCGTGCGGCATTTTGTTGAACTTTCTGTCAGAGCGACTTTCATGAGCGCGCAAAATACACGCGGCAGTACGCGATCCCGAAACTATCACTGAGATGCGACCGCGTGAGCGAAGCAGGGCGCCGGGCGAAGCGCAGTTCGGCGAAAACGGAACCTTTGAACCACGCGCGCCATTCCCCACGGCAACGCCACAGAGGATCTTTTTTCCATGAATCAAACGGAAACGAAGAAACAGCATTTTATAACGTCTTTTGATGCACGGAAGGTTCTTTTTTTATTGCTGCTAGCTTGATTACTAGTGATTTATTGTAGGCAGACTCTCATACGTCATCGGGATCACTTTGAAAATGTCCCACTCGTGGCGCTCATCATGTGATAATTTAGCTTAATTTCTCGGTAAGTAGGGCACTGCTGTTGATAATATTGCCATTTTAGAAGTTGTCATACATTGAGCTTTCACTCTGACATAAATTGTTATTTGCCTTTAGTGTCCCTTTAAGAAAAAAAACTGCCAGGCGTAGGACTGTGCTACTTTTCCACGTTGGTCAATAAAGGTCCCCCTCTGCAGACAAAAATGCAGGGCACAGATCAGTGGCAATGGTCATGTCTGAAGAACGTTGTTGCACTGCACTCTGGAAACATCTGAAAATTCATAGATGCACTCTTCCTCCTTTGGGAGCCATTCTGTCCTTCAGTAGACGTGGCATGTGAAAGCACCTCTTAGTGTGCTGCATGGCCTAGACTGCAAGAAGGGACACGAAATAACAAATAGGAGTCATGTAAATGTTGCGTGGGCTCTTGGCTTTCGTATTTTATTTAAAGCAATGGTACACCCATTGCTTGGGGGCTCTACACTCGCCATGACAGTAACTGATCTCTTTCCAGTATATCAAGAAAAACCATCAAACCATGAGATGCCTGAAAATTTTACCGGTGGTAATGCCTTCATGGATCCTGCACCATCTCAAGTGATGGCATGAATTTTGAAGATTGCTGATCAAACGTAGTTCACCTTCAATCTAAGTAAGCCCGACAGCCCACGAGTTTCAACAATTTTCATACAGACACAATGACCCAAATATGAAAGGATATTTGAAATTCATGTCTTCACACTGATGTGCCATTGTGAGGGTTTTTGCACTAAATTTGCAGTTTGGTGGTGTGTGGGTGTATGTGTTTGTGTGTATTTATATTTAAAAATTTTTTTCTTTGGTAATCGACCTCTTACCGTAAAATCAAGAATAAACTATTGCATTTTTGTTGCGACATTTGTTGGTTTTGAATTTCTTGGTTTGGAGCTTCGATTGCCCTTTTTAATCAGCATGTGCTGCGGTTCAACACACTTGCGCTGTTAGCAGCACTGAGTAGTAGAATCGCTTTCGCATTGTAAATGTTTAATAATTTGGCCATGCTGGGGTCTACTGGAAAGTTTTAGTGCTGGGGATCCCAAGCAGCTTACGTACGCACTCTTGCGTTCTCTGTACTCCCAGCTGCACCCATGGAGAATACAAAAGACGCAAGAGCTTATGTACGCGTGCAGCTTTGGGGCACCAGCACTAAAATGCTCAAATATGTTGCTACATCAGGCCTCGCATGTAGCAGCATAGGGGGTCGAGTGAGGCGGAGCAAGTACCAAAAACTTCATGTTTTTCTCCGACATGATCTTCTGCATTGTGATGTCATGACAAATACTTCCTGGGAAATGCTAATGGAGCTAGTTGTAGACAAGCTGTATTTCATTATATAGAGCAGTTGTGAGCTTTGCCACTTTTTTTAGAAGTCCTCAAGTATTAGAAGTGTCAGTACTCTCTTAAAATGGTGGGCTTTTTTGTACAGGAATGGATATTGGTGATCAGGTGCCTACTGATGGTGTAGCAATGAGATTGGCAACTGAAAGGGAAATTGCAGTATTGTGCTTAATGTGTACAGTAGACATTCTAAGCTGCATTTACATGAATACATCACAGATTTCATGTCATATAAACAATGTAATACGCTAAGATGATCCATTGCACCATATGCTTCAAACTGTTGTAGTTTTGAAATCTAATAGAGTGGGCACTAGCTACAATGGACCATGATGATCCAGCATAAAATCTCCATTATATCCGAAGTCTGTTCTGTCCAAAACTGTTGTGAAATAGCGGAACTTCGCATATACTGTTTATGAGGTTTGATTATTGGAAACTGGAGGCAGTCGCAAATATGATGAAAAAGTCCAAATTAATGTGAATGAATAGGTGAAGGATATAGTACGCAGCAATCATACAAGCATTATAGTGGTAAGGTGCACCTCCTTGCTGTCGAACATGACAAGTTCTGAAGAACTAGGCTGTTCCAATAGTAAAATATGCATGGTGGTCTCTTGCTAGGCAGTAAAATACACATACATGTAAACTACAGTGAGCGGGCAAAGCTATTCAATTAGTAAAATTGATGCAATGCACTTGTATTGGTGGCTGTAATGGTCAATTAAAATTCTTGAATAATCATCATCAAAATGACAAAGCCCTGAAAACTTGATTTTGAACTGTAACTATCAACCTTTGTTGACATCTTGTCACAAGGTTGGCATAATCTAAGTCAAGCTAGTGCAATTTTTGTACACATAGGGGCAAGTCAGTTGTTATAAAAATAGACAAAAGTTGCTTTCTATTGAAATTAAGGGATGAGAGCACCTACTAGATCCTCTACTCCTTGAAAGTGCTTTGTCAGGGCTCTGGAAGTTCTTATTCTCTTGCATAAAAATTGATAGAAACCCTATTACGGTGCAGGTAACGTTGCAGGAAGGTGGTTTTTTTTTTTTTTTTTGTACCCAAGTTTTCTTATTTCTCTAGTCACACCCGGTTTGGACAACTGCAGCAACCTATTGCAAATATATATATATATATATAAATAACTAAATAAGGCCATCACCACCACCATCATGGTGCTGAATTTTATAGCCTGAGTATTTTTATAGATATTATAACTTGACACTTTTAATATATGTTAATATTCTACTGAGAGCTAAGAGGAATGTTATTGAACTAGGCTGCAGGTATTGCTAAAAGGGTCGCCAGGACCATTGGCATTGCTGTGGACTACAGGCGCCACAACAAGAGTGTCGAGAGCTTGCAGCAGAATGTGCAACGCCTTAAGGAGTACCGCTCGAAGCTGATCTTGTTCCCGCGCAAGGCTTCCAAACCCGCCAAGGGTGATGCAACGGTATGTTCCTTTTGCTGCTTTTACATATTTTTTGATCCTTTATAGTTTTTTCATATGTTAAATAACTCGTGTCATCTCCGATAACTGCTTGCAATAAGCTGGAAAAACGCCTACAAATTGAATTATAGGTTGACCCCTGCCTTCGAGGTGAACCGAATTGAGCAAAAAAAGTCATTAATGCAGTTCAATTTCAAATTATACTTCATTAAATCTATGCTTGTTTTCCATCAGTGACAAAAAGCACATGTGAACTGTCAGAATTCTTGTTTGTGCAAGGCTATTAGTACCTTGTGGCATCCTAAATCTTATCTGTGATGTCCAAGGCATTTGTATTGTGGGACTAGGCACGTGTGACGTCATGCAATGAGTGGTACGTGCTGGGCACCTGGGGTGCATGCCAGCCATCACTGCAGCTGGCCATAGACTCATTTTGATGGTCTAGCTCGTGTAATAGCACCTTCAGGCCGCTGCAGCCAGCAAGACGTTTCTTGACGGCTGCTTATTGAGTGAGGACTACAGCTCTAAAAATACCATGCAGTGATTACCTAAAAGGGAGGGGTACTGACACTAAAATTTTCAGTTGTCGGGTTTTTTTTTTTTTTTTTTTTTTTTTGTCAAATGAAAGGCCAAGCCCTCAAGAACGTAGAAAAGGTAGTGCTAAGCGCAAGTTCTCCCTGAAAAAGTAATTACAGCATGTTTTTAGAAGCTAGTTTCAGCTCCTACTGTACCTTGACATTGCAATACGGTATGTGCTTCGAGTCACGTGTTCGCACAATATATAGTGACGTTTACACGGCCGCCGCTCCGCACCGTGGCTCCGTTGGTGGCGCGCAAGCGGCCATTTTGAATGTTTTACTTACGCAAAAACGGCGATCTTGAAAATTTTGGTACCTGACGTCATCACAACTAGCCAGACTGCTGTGTGAAGCAACGTTACTAGAACAAACTCAGTTTAAAAGCTCCGCCGGAGAGGCGGTCCGCGTGGCGGTCGTGAGAACTAGTGGCGCTGCAGTCACGTCTAGCTCCCGCGGCTGGCGCTTGTTGTGATCGGCGCCGCCGATGTACGAGCGCACGTGGGTTACAGCGTCGTCTGCGCTTTGTTAGCTCGTCATTTTTGCGACTGTTCTTTACCACGCTTAGCGTCTTGTACGAAGACACGTGCATGATGTACGAAGCGTAACGAGGGCGAACAGATTCACAGTGCGGTATGCCAACTTGATTTGCGCCGGGCTGCAAGAGCGGCTGCCGCAACGACGACTCCGCTTCACAACACTTCTTCGCACCTCCAAAAGACCATACGCCAGGGGCGTAGCCAAGGGGGGGGGGTTGGGGGGGGTTCAACCCCCCCCCCCCCCCCGAAATTTTTCACTTTTGCTTAAGTATATAGACACGCACACATACAAACGCACGCACGAACATACATAAAGTGTGTTCGTGCGTGCCCCCCTCCCCCCCCCCCGAAAAAAATTTCTGGCTACGCCCCTGCCATAAGCTATTCAAGCTTTGCATCGCAAAGATAGAAAGCTTACTGCGAAATGCAAGGTCTGTGACGTTCATTTTGAGAGTGACGACATTGTAAAGCACTATCATCGTGTCGTTGCGGGACAAGAAGTTTTGATCCCACGTGGAAAGTGGGAACTTGCGCCCCGTGCCGTGCCGCGCTTGTTCCCAGTAGAGTTACTGCATATGCTACCTTTAGGTAGCAGAGTTGCGCATCTGTCTTCCAACGCCGCTAGCAACCATGCATTGCGGAGAAGCTGCCACTTGGGCCAATTTTTTTATTTCTCGACGCCGCCGCTGCAGCGAACTGAATTAACACTGGCCATCGACAGCCAATGTTTATCGCCGGTCTTCGACACGCCAGACAGGTTAATCGGCGACACAGTAGGCATGTCGCCTGCAAAAACGAAGAGCGACTTCACCGCACAGCTGTGGTTGCTAGCCGGACCTATGCGCAACTCTGCTACCTAAAGGTAGAATATACAGTGACTCTAGTTCCCAGCACTTCCACCCCACATGTCAAAGCCAAAATGTTCGGTGTTTAGGCGCAACTCCCCCCCCCCCAAAACGCACGGCGTCCCGCGAAAGCCCAGTGCCCAATTTGGAGGAGCCGCCAGAAATAGAACAGCAAAACGAAAGGCAGGCGATTACCTATATACGCTACCAAGACTGAGTTGCATCACACTAACATTCGATCAGTTGTCAGCTGTCGCTATGCCTTCAAAGCAGTGGATTTTCGAGAGATTTTACGACAAGGTATTGAACAAGATGTGCGGAATATTTTACACTGGCCAACTCGGGAACGGGCTGCTCAGCGGAAAAATTTTCGAGAGATTTTACGACAAGGTATTGAACAAGATGTGCGGAATATTTTACACTCGCCGGCTTGGGAACGGGCTGCTCAGCGCAAAAATTTGACACGGTACACATAGAAACGACGAGGACCAGCGCTGGTCCTCGTCTTTTCTATGTGTACCGTGTCAATTTTTTTGCGCTGAGCAGTTTAATAATGGAATACCAACTAGCCCAATCCCACACTTTGCTTCGGGAACGGAGACTTACTTGTGCAAAAGATAATTGTATTTCACGAGCAGTTTAACTGCGTAGTGAACGGCTACAGCACGAAACGCAAACGGCTGTCGTACAGTGTAAAGTGCTGCGGGCATGGACCATCTGCTCGGTGAAGTTGAAAAACTGAAGTTGAATACTGACGACTCTTCTAGCGACAGAGTACGCGCGAATAATTGCTCGGTCCTCACATCACGGCCGATCTGTTCGAATTGTTTCAGGCACCGTAGAAGGATGCGACGTAGAAAGATGAGACACCGAAAATACAACTATCCGCTGAAATAACTGCTCAGAGACGACTTCTATTCGATGTAATAGCACACTGAGATTTCATTTACCGAGTTCTCGTAAAATTTTCCGATTTTGGGTCAGTATCCCTTTAACCGTCGCGAAAACGTGTCTTGTAAGCATTGCAAGGCATTGGTGATGTTTTTCGAGAAAGTTTTTTTTTTCAATAAATTGTAGAAACTCGAGTACTGTTTTTCTAGAACGTTTTTTGTATCTCGAGTAAGTACGCTTCTTCGTGCACTATAAAGGCTTTTACAAACGTGTTGGGTTGTTCTTGGTCTAGATAAGACGGCAGCGGCTAAAATTGTGGTGGTAGTTATAAAAATTACTCTGAAAACCCTCATTCGCTTAGAAACTCCTATGCTTGGAAGTTAAGCGCAATGTAGACAGCTCAAATATTGTCATAGGGTCGTGACGTCGACGAAGGCAGCAGTCAGCAGGTCCGAGATGAATCTTTATTTGGCCGAACTTGTGGCCGGGAAACAGAAAGTCAAACTACAGCAATACACCGATAGCGGCGAACAGAGCGTCGACCGTCGATCAACTGACAAGCGGTCAAGCGCGTCGGCTTTTATACAGGCGCTATCGAACTTTCCAGCGATATCGCAGGTAGCGGCGTTATCTCTCGGCAAAGCTGGAACATTCTCGTGCAGCGCGTAATCTTTCCAAAACGATCTATTACAATCACGAAGCTTCTCGAACACTGCTTTCTCGGACAGCGTCGAGCGTTGATAACCCTCCTCGCTGGTCAAACCCGAATACATCAAAATAAAACAAGTGGGCGTGTCAGTATAGACCGAACATCAATTCTTAGCCAATCAATGAACAACGCACGCGGGACAATGCATACAGACGACATTATGCATATCCACCTAACTAGTACAATAAGAAAGTTGCCGCGAGCAACTGCGCGGCGGACCACAGCGTTATGGCGTGGCAGCAGACGACGCGCCGATAGTGGCGCAAGACGGAACTGCAGCGCCGCTAGTTCTCGCGACCGCCGTTCGGACCACCCTCCTCCGCTGGCGGAGATACAGAGCTCTGAAACTGAGTTTGTTCTAGTAACGTTGGTGTGAAGTCACCAGAATTAGTACTCTTGCCTGACGTCGTTAGTGTCGATGTCCGTAGGTGCACCATGAAAAAAGTGGCTTTAATATCAAAATATCTTATCAGCATTTGCTGAGCTTCACTCTTTCTCAGAGCCATCTCTGCATACAGGAGATTTGTATGGCAGCGTAAACTCGGCTTCGAAAAAAGTGTCAGTACTCCTTTAATATAGGGATGCCACCATCTTTTTTTTTTTTTTTCTTCTTTAAAAAAAGTCAAGGTGAAGTTTTGAGTAAAAGAATGTTGTAGAATGCAAGTGTTGGATCTGTAGGGGAACACTGGCATGGAACTGCTTCTAAATACTTTCAGAAACATTCTTGAGGTACAGTTGCTGTAGAATTGCCTGCAGAAATGTCAGTTATGATAAAAGGAGGTACGCGCAGTTTGCTTCTGTTCAAATACAGTCGATCCCAGATGTATCGATAATTGGAAATACAAAATAGTTGTGTTTTAATGCAATGCAGGTCTCGATACGGTTCCCCAGAATTGTAAGAAGCACTGACTGTGCCAATTTGCCCACAATATCCAAAAGAACAATGTGAAAACTTGCTCTTTTGCAAAACGCTGCACTTTATTTTGCATAAAAATATTCTGTAAGCTTGTCTTGCTTCTTGTGCACCGTTGAGTTCATCAAGGCATCCGCAGTACCATTAATGCTTTCCAAGTAAGCAAGTCCAGCACCTTCCATGGTGCCAGTGAACCATGCTGAATGCCAGTACAAGCTCTGGAATGCAGTACAAGGTTGTTTAGCGGCAGCATTGGCATATTTATTACTGCTCTGGTACACTTGCAAAGCACCAGCGACGTCAGCCATGATCTCTGCATTGGTGCGGTCAGAAACAGCTACAATTGCACTGATGAGGTCGCTTGCTGTGCCCCGTCCAAGATGGTGCCCAGGAATGCTGATAACTCGTGAAATTCACTGAGGTACTGTACACTGTTGTCAGCAGTCATGATGCACCCCATTGTTGTCACCTAGTGCCAAAGGTGTCGCGGAAACGGTTCATGGCGGTGCTTTGCATGACATAGTGAAGGGGACAGTGCAGATACTGATGAGGACCAAGAAAGGCATACAGTAGAGAAACTCAGCGCTGCGTTTGTGTACTGTATGCCTTTTGTTCATACGTTCCTGTATTTCAAGAACGTATGAACTTGGCTTTTCTGCAGTTCGACTCCTGACTGAGGGTGTATCAGAAACCAAGCGAGAAGCAGACAAGCTCCAAACGCTACACACGGAACAACTAATGGACAACTCCCCTACGTAGACACCTTGGCAATGGCACTTCTTTGTAGTAGACAGCTGCTGCTTTGGCGCGAAAAGCAAAAAAAAAAAAAGCATAGCCTCTGAGATCTGTACAGTAGACTCCCGTAAAGACGTGCCCCAAAAAAGATGCTAACATGCCAAGTGCATCCAAATATGTTACTTGAAAACACTGAATGGAGTAGACTTAGAATAAGGGAGAAATGACAAGAGAAAGTATTTATTTGGGTCAATTTGATAAAAAGTATGCCTTCAAGTACCGTATTTACACAAATCAAACATGCACCAGATTTCGCAGGTTCAAAATAAAAATGCACATGGGTGGGGGAGATACCGGCTTGATCCATGGACCTTTCAGTTTTTGCTCATCTCCCTCCCTCTGCATCGTGTTATCCATGAGCAAAAAATCGAGATACACTCAAACCTCATTATAACAAAGTCGCATCTGCCACGAAAATAACTTCGTTATATCTGAAAATTCGTTATAAACATTTATTTGTAACGCTGTAGCTATGACAAGACTATTCTTCATTTACTTTGTTATAACCGATAATTTGTTATATCCGTATTCGTTATAACGAGGTTTGAGTGTAGATGCAAAATAAAAATCATCTTTGGTTCAAGTGGGATTTGAACCCAGGCCTTCTGCACAGCAGTCAAGTGTTCTACCACAGATTCACACCAGTGCTTGAAACTGTCGGAGAAAAACCCTGTGCAGGCGTCAGATAGTGCGGCGAGTCCTGTTAACATGAGTAATGAACGGATGGATGGAAACAACTTTATTGAACCTGTGTAATATTGTGTGGCAGAAGCGTAGACTCGCACCAGGCGTCACACCACGGGAATTGCGCAACGAGTGCGTAGTGGCCCAGCCATTACAAAGTGCTCTGGCATAATCGAGCATTACCATAAGCAACAGCATCAACAAAGTGTGCAGCTGTGTGCATTGCCTTACGGATGTGTAGTGCGCACTTCGCAAGTGCACTTCTAACGGTTAATGTTACGCATACAGACGTTCCTTTCCTTGCGGCACACTTGAGGTGTCCACTAAGAAACGGGATCCGACCACACTGTCATGTTCTACTCTTGGAGGTGAAGCTCAGGATGCAACACAATGGCACCACCTTTTCACCACCTGCACACGAAAGAGGGATTGCTAGTAGAACACTGCCAGAGTGTGATCGATACTTGTCGTGAAAAATGCACCTGCGTGGCTTTGGCGCAGCATAGAGATCAGTATAATAGATGTGTCACTGTGCGGTTGTTCGATATAGTACATATACTTTTGCATGGGATGTTCAAGGGGATTTCTTCACTGTTCGATGTAGCCAGTAATTCGATAAGACATAGTTTGATATATGCAGGATTGACTGTATTATTTCTGTGCATGTGTGTTTATTGGAGAGAAAAGCATTTATGCATACAAACTTAACATGGTATTAATATGGAGCTGGCACATTTGTGCATCCCCCCCCCCCCTTTCTTTGTGCTATGTAGGAGGAAGAACAGAAGCTTGCAACACAGCTGAAGGGAGTGGTTATGCCACTGAAGAAGACCACTCACCGGGAGAAGCCTCGCGTGCCAACTGAGGAAGAGAAGAAATACTGCGCCTATGTGCACCTGCGGCAAGCAAAGGCCAAGGCACGCCTCTGGGGCAAGCGAGCAAAGAAGGCTCGTGAGGCAGCAGAAAGCATGGAAGCACAGGCTCCAAAGAAGGCTTAGCACAACTTTGGGGATTAACATTAAAGAAATTGTCCACATATGGTGATCCTTGTGCTCAATGGGGGAAAATGTGGTATGTTTCAGAGGAACTGGTACATGGCAGCCTGCAAATTTGCTGGTAAGCTCCTTGCATCACTCCTGCATAGGTAATTTGGGAAACATGCCGTATTTTATCGCGTAGTATATCCCGTATCAAAAAAACGGGAAAATGTGCTTAAAACATGGGGGTGCGGGTTTTATGCATAGTTTCTTTCATTTTGTGGATAAAGTTAGGGATGCGGGTTATATGCGAGAAAATACGGTATTTTTAGTTTACCTGCGGCATCAGATTTAATTTCATTTAAAGTGGGTACTACCCATTTTTGTATTCTGCTTTCTTTCTTCTTGACCTGCGATCCACAGGTGAAGATGCAGTTTAAATTTCATTCAAGGCGAGACCTTGTACACTGTATGCAAGCATAAGTCGCCCTCATGGTGGACTTTTTTTGCATCACCGGTAGGTGCTGGGGACACACTGAGCTGACGAGGAAGGCTTTTCACTAGTGTGACTGAATTTGGCCCCCCAGTGCTCATTGGTGGCGCAAGATTACCGGCTACGATATGGGTTGATTATTGTGTATGAATTGTTGAGCAAGTGGTGTAAGCGAAAAGCCAAACGAATGCTTGTTCATATGCACGATTCCCGTCCAGTCGCCTGGAGTCTTCAATTTGTTAGCAACAGCTTACAAAAGCAAAGGAAGTGGATCTGTAACTGATATGTGGAGTATTAAGTGCATTGAAGGACAAACAAGATGTGTTGGTGCACGTTGAGAGTCTAATTGTTTTCTACTGTTGTTGCAACTGGTTGCCTAACAGTGTGAACTTGCAAGTGCATGTATACATTAGTCATGGCAGCCATCCTGACTAAAATTTGTGTTGCTTGCTGTGTCTGTTTTGCACTTTAATTTGTGAACAAATCGCTGAATGTTGTGCATACAGACTGGGGTTTGTTTATCTTAAGGGGAGACGTGGGTCTTGAAAAGTGTGTTTTTAATAATTGGGTGAACAGAATGAAATTTAATACACTTATTCAGTTTTTTCTACAGATTCCAAATCTGTGAGTAGATTTTTCATAGCTGCATTAGAACAAAAGATATGCTGTTTCTACAACGTTTTCTAGCACATTTCTTACGGGGATTTTCGGCAACTTCTTTTCGTCAAACACAAAAGCAAAGTATGTGGCAAGAATGCCAGAAAGCTGATCTAGCCGATGATGCTATTTATTTTCTTACAATATTGTTTACCAAATGATAACTCTCAATAATCATAAAGTGTATGAAGCAAAAATTTTTCGCTCATATTTGCGTGCATTTATTTTGCATTCGAAGTTTGATGAAAACAATAAAATTAGCATCATCGGCTAGACGAGCTCTCTGGCAGTCTTGCCACATACTTTGTTCTTGTGTTTGACAAAGCAAAGTTGCCAAAAAGTACCGTAAAAAATATGCTCTCAGAAATCTCATATCTTTTGTTCTAATGCAAATAATAAAAATCTACTTGGAGATTTGGAACCTGCAGAAAAATCTGACTAAGTGTACTAACTTTCATTCAGCTAACCTAAGTAATAAAAAAAACTTTTTTCAAGACCCACGTCTCCCCTTAAAACTATTTTTCTCTCTGCACATGAGAGGGTTGAGAATTAAAGCACACCATCGCAGTACCTTAATACATATAACAGTCTACTGCAGTTTTTCTCACTACTGTTATCGGAGCATGAAGAAAAGCTTATTTCTGTATATGAACGCTTTATTGGAGGGATTGCAGCAACTCTGTTGAAAACCATAGAGCCAACTACTAAAATTTCTAGAGTAAGCTGTGGTGCTTTGAACCTTTAGTGACCATGGGCAATGTATGGATTTTTCCGACTGCTTGCGGAGCTTGCCATGGAGAAAAAAAAAAAAGGAGGGAGCGCGCCTAGCGTCGACAAGCCAACCTCCTCTGAAGCCGCCAGCTCCTCGTGTTCGTGTCACGTTTCCCATCATGCTCCCGTTTAATTTTCTTTTTTGCTGGGCTCAAGGGGGGGGGGGGGGAATTGGGCGCGCGCGCCTAGCTTCCACAGGCGAACCTCGTCCAACGCCGCTCCCCCCTCGTGCTCCATGCTCTGGTCACAATTCCCAGCATGCTCCTGCTCATTTTTTTTTTTTTTTATGGTTGGGCCTCAAGATGGTCACGTGACGCTCCCTCCTAGGTTTTTTTTACCCCTTCATGGGGCTTACCATGCTTTATCTGCCTTTATTAGCCAAAATTTTGAAGAAATCGTCAGTCTAAACAAAAATATAATCGGACCCCATGCATGCATGTTGCTTCAAGTTGCATTTATAATGCAATATTTTGTTGACCATGAGTTATCTGCAAAGACTTGGCACACCAAGGGCGTAGCCAGAATTTTTTTTCGGGGGTGGGGGGTTCAACCATACTTCATGCGTGTTCGTGCGTGCGTTTGTATGTGTGCGTGTGTATATACGCAAGCAAAATTGAAAAATTTCGGGCGGGGGGGGGGGGGGTTGAACCTCCCCCCTTGGCTACGCCCCTGTGGCACACTAAGGATGCGCCAGTCTGCCCCACGCCTTTTTAGCTTTTTGACGATAATTTCAGCCGCGGACCCCTGATACATTCCAAGAATGTACGTTTACTTCCTACCTTTACTCCCGGAAAGCTGGGGACCAAAGGCAGGCCGCTGTGCGAAGCGCGTCATCACTATTGCGAAGCTTTTGGACTCGGCCAGGAGGGCGGAGCTGCGGTGAAACTTCCCTAATCGAGAACCCTGCGCGCGCCTATATTCACAGACGCAGTGAATAGTAGAATATAGGATTAAAGAAAATATCGGAGCTAAACATACCACACCGCAACAGATGCAACAAAAACAGGGCTTAAAGTCTGGAGGGCCCGGCCCCTCCTCCCCTCCATTTTTTGAGGAGGGGCTGCACTGATCGGCCCTGTGATCGGACTACACTGTGATCGGCCCAAACACATCTGCTAACACTGACCGCTTAATGTAGTATATACTATATACAGGGTGTCCCAGCTATTGAGCAGCACGATTTAAAAAAGGAGGAACGAAGTTACGCGAAGCACACCTAGTGCACATTGTTGCCGGTATACTGTAGTAGCCACTACTAAATTTTTTTCGTTAATGAGGTTTAGTTACTTAGTCTCAATTATGTTTCTAACTCGACAAGTACTTATCTAATCATTAAAATGTCATTGAGGCATATGTAGGCATGCGCAAACGACAACTGCGCTGTTTTCAGCAACGCACTAATTACGCGCTTATTTTTTTCGGCTGATAAAGAAGACACGCGAAATATGAAAAATGACACGGGACTATGCTCCCACCCGCAAAAGGTGGGAGCGTAGTCCTGACCACGGCCGGGCTAGACTGCACGTGCGCGCTCGCTTAAGAAGCGCGCCCAGGTGCAGTGCAGTCTAGCCCGGCCGTGTCCTGATTTGCTTCCTCGCAGTGATCGTGCTTGAGGGTGCTGCTGGTGCTGCTACCTGATGCGCGTTGCAGTCTAGTCACGTGTCATTTTTTTAATTTCGCGGGCTTTCTTTATTAGCCAAAAAAAAAAAAAAGCGAGCACGCAATTAGTACTTTGTTTAAAATAGCGCAATTAGATGTCATTTGAACAAGCCTACATATGCCTCATTGACATTTTAATGATTAGGTGAGTATTTGTCGAGTTAGAAACATAACTAGGACGAATTAACTAAACCTCATTAATGTTTAATTAACTAAACCTCAGTAGTGGCTACTACAGTATATTGGGAACAATATGCACCAGGTGTGCTTCGCATAACGACGTTCCTCTTTTTTAAATCGTGCTGCGTGATATCTGGGACACCCTTATATATATATATATATAGGTATAATACAACGGAGGCGTTGTCAACAGTGATATAAATACTTATTTCCCAACAGTTTCGGGAGGGGGCCTCCCTTCTTCGGGGGATGAGTTAAAACTGATGTCGAAGTTCGGTCTTGCTCCTTGCCGCGTCGCTCTCGCCCTCAAGGGCATTTCAGAGAGTGGGGGAGATAGATTACGAGAAAAAGAAAAAAAAGGAAAAAAGAAAAAAAAAGTAGAGAGAAGAACACCGACGAAGTCAGAAAGCGAGGCGAGGGAAAAAAAAAACGCTAATTGTTAGGGGTGTGCGAATATTCGAAAGTTTCGAATATTCGTCGAATATTACATTCGAAATATTCGTATTCGATTCGAAAATCGCGTATTCGAAAACTTTCGAATATTCGAATAGCTTCGAATATTCGAAAATTTCGAATATGCGATTTGATTATCATGCATAAAATAACTCGTCTTCCACATTTCTGCTGCGTTCGTATCGCTAAAAACGTTGCCGAGAGGAACGATAAACATCGTAAGTGCACGGAGGCACGATATCTGCCTGCGACGAGCGCCCCAATACGTATGATTTATTGCTGGTGCATCTCCGACGTGTAGCGCTGTTGGCGATCATGTCATTTTCAATATTATGCGGCCGTAACGTGCCGCACTACCACTCGTTCACTATGCGGAACTACTTCTGAAGAAAGGCAGTGACCCATGTGACTGGTGGCGGACTGTAGGCACCTTCAGATACCCCAGTCTGGCAAAGCTTTGCCCCATGTACGTCCCTATACCAGCCACTTCTGTTCCAAGCGAACGTGCCTTTTCAGTGGCAAGGGGGGTTGTCTCTGTTAGAAGGGAGCGCCTGCTGCCTTATCATGTGGAGCAACTCATATTTCTACATGATAACATCTAGTCATTATTTTCATTGTGCCGTGATATTTGCTTGTGTTGTGATGTGCATTGTGCTAGCCTGGACATTTCGTTCTGGAGACAGCAGTGTATGTTGCGTTGCCAGTCAGGCTGTTAATGTTTTTTTTTTTTTTTCAAATAGCTACATGTTAAATAAAACATTGTTACTGTGGAGGCATTTTTTTTCTTTGATATTCGATATTCGATTCGATATTCGAAGGTGGATATTCGTATTCGATTCGTATTCGAAAAATTTGGTATTCGCACACCCCTACTAATTGTGTATGGCATGAAGTCGTTGAAGGTGTTTCTCGGTTCGCGTCGGGCGCAGGGCCACTCAAAATTGTTGTCGCGGAGGGCAGAATGGGGCACCTGAGGGAAGAGCGTCCCCTTAATGAGTCGGCATACCGCCTTTCATCTCCGCCCGCTCCCCGTGAACAGGCTCCAAATGGTAGAGGAGCGTAAGCACTTTACATTGTACAAGTAGTGAAAAACATGAACAAAAAATAAACAAAAAAAGGAAGAAAGGAAAAGCAAGAAAGTAAATGACACTGCACACGTACGAGCCAGTCAAGAAACAGGCATGGTCCCAATTATGATTCCGTGTTGCCAAATTCATTTTGGCTTATCTCTCGGAGGCAGGAGAGTCTTCCAGGGTCCTCATTGATGCCGGCTGTTAATGTTCTAAATTTAAACATAAAATATGCCTCACGTTGTTCGCGCGCGCGCGCGTGTTTTGTATGTATATATATATATATATATATATATATATATATATATATATATATATATATATATATATATATATATATATATATATATATATATATATATATATATATGAAAGTCTCCGATCGAAACGTCGACCAATAAGAAGTTTTTTTAGTTGCGTATACCTTTTTCCCATTTATTTTACGGCAACCGAAGACAGACTCTCCATAATTTACACTATATATATATATATATGGGGCCCCCAGACATTGAGCCCTGAACAAAACCTAATTAGAATAAACAGGCTGGCTGCTCATCTGTCGCCACCCTGTTTCAAACGGGATGCCAATAAAGATCATTGTGACGTTTACGTCTCTGGTAACCTGGAGGGATATTCTGCGAAGTCCTCTAAGTGGACTGTTTCTGATTCGATAGAGCTCTAGAGCTAGCAGAATACCTCTCCTGGGGCGCTGGGATAATCAGGTCACTTTCAAACGTCCACGACATGTCGGTTTTCAAGGGCTACTACAGCCGCTCTCATTGGTTTAAAATGACGCCATTGCAGAATTCGACGGCATCCAGAATAATATCTATAGCCGGATACAACTTTAGAAATCCGTGGCATTTCCTCCTGAAATGCGGATGCACACAAGCCTGCAGCAATGGGCGCGCACTCCAGGCTGACGTCATGAGCCGGACTGCCGGTGACGCCGTCTTCGGAAAACGTTTCCTAGTGCATGAGCGGGACTATCTCATCTCTTTAGTCGCGGATGCGATCGGCTGCTGTGCTTTGGGCGTCTTGGTGGGGCCTCTTCGGACTTCTAAAGTTCGTATTCCGCAAATGTTAGTACGGTTACGGAGACAGCTGGTGGTTAAATACAGAGCTAAAGGAATTGACTGTCGCTTCGTACCAAGACAACTATGGTCAGTCTGAGTGGAAGCGCACCAGGTAGCCAGAAACCTCTTTTTTTTCTGAGGGGAGGGGGGGTAGACCCGCTGGCTACGCCAGTGAAGCGCATGTGATGGCATCCTCGAAAAATTGCTCCAGTGCGCATCTAGGCGCCCTGGTGGATGATGATTGGATGAAACAGCGCACCTGTATGCACCGGTTCGGCTTTAGAAACGCTTTCACCTTCTTTATGACGATCAGCATCTAAGCAGCCGCGGCGTTGTATATTTGAATTTGCCGCCATAGGTTATGGTCAAACATGGTGTTTATGACGCGTTTGTGGCACTCGCTTTCGCTGCACGCATTCATGCAGGAAAAGTATTATAGATTGAAACATATAGTTATAAACACTATTCTAGTAACGTTGGTTAGAAACGCATGATTTCGAATTTGCCTTCCTTGCCCAGAGAGTACAGCCGCTCGATTACGGGAGCGACTAAAAAGCCACCAAAACATGCCCGCGTTGCCAGACCACTTTTTGGTGCTGTCCCTAGGAAATTCCAAGCGAGATGTACCTAGCCTAGTCCCGTGTGCGTGCGAGACGTTGATCATGCGATTTAACCATGGAAATGCAGGTGGCTTGATTTAATGGACGCACGGATAAGGTGCATACTTGCTGCTTTCTTTGAGAAGGGCCACTTTTTGACTAAGGGGCACGCAGTTCGCAAGGCGGGGGAATGGGGGAATCAGTTTTGTTTCAGCTCAATGAGACAGTGCATTAGGTTTCATTTTTGTGCTAACCTTGCTGGCGTATCAAGCGCATTAGTTTACGAAGCTTGTTCTTTTTGGACGACGAAGTTTGAGACATGATCGGAACTTGTTTTGTGGTTCCAGAAAAGCCAGCTTTTCCCAAAAGGTGCCTTAGAAAAACGTTTAGCTCCAATATATTCCGTGATATAGTCACCGAATAATCAATATTATTGCTTGTTTTAAACAAATGCTTGCGGCGATCGAGCAACCACGCAAACGAGCGTCACGCCGAAGCCGGCCTCCCTACTTGGAGCACAGTGTGTACTAGGCGCAGCGATGCAGATTGCTTATTTTCTCATCAGATCAGTGGAGTTCCCGGTGCCTACCGAACACATCGTGGTGATGGATGTAGGCCATCCTCAACCGCTATATGTATGTCGCATATGCATGCATGGCTCCCATCGCATGCGTGCGGTATCAAGCTAATATATGAAACATCATTGTGAATAACTTTTTTTGCCTAGCTGTTCTTTATGAAATATATTTTTTTTCATTGCTGTGCTTTTCACATATCCTATCATCAGTGAAAAGGAGTAGCAGGTGCTATACAGAAGCACCAACATCTCCTAAATATCGTATAATAAGAAAAGTATTTGTTTACGCCAGGAAAATCAATGCTCCTCACCACATAATGCTTCGCTGATCCGACCAATGTGTTACGAATGCAGCTAAGTTTATATACAGTAAAGCTCGCATGCATCGGAATCAAAGGACATCGCTAAATAGTTCGATATACTTGTAATTAAAAATGCATAAAATGCCTGCCTGAAGCTTAAATATAGTTGGTACATGTCTTGATATATGCTGAGTATGTGCAGCTCAATGAAACGAAGACAAGAAGACAAGAGAAGACACATAAACGACATAGCCAGTCTATGTCGTTTATGTTTTCTTCCATATATATATATATATATATATATATATATATATATATATATATATATATATATATATATTCCGGCAACTAATTGCAGCCACAGGTAGCAAGCTTCACAGCGTGGCATTTAGTTTTCGTCGCATTACACCCCTGTGTAGCGGTAAAACTTACAAAGCAATTCCTTCATTGTGGAGCGCAAAGAAATCTGTGCTGCGCACGCCGCCCATATTTTGACTCGTACCCTGCTTGTTTACGCCATGCTTGCACTGCCCCTTGGATTCAATGCACTATATATTTACATTATATATACGTGCTACAAGATGACAGATAGTCAGCTTTATGGCATTGCAGTTGTGTTATGCCAGAAAGCATGTACTGTGCATCGATGATTCGTTGTGCAGCGAAGCCCACCAGCAGGGAAATCGTAACTGCCACATACGTTACCTGATGCTTTGTCTTCTTTAATTACAAAAAAAAGGCGCCGACGCAGTCTCCAGTCACCGTACGAGCACCCAAACGTCTAATAAATGCGCAAGTGCATAGCAAAGGTTTCTTCAATTCTTCTACCCGCCAGGCTAACGAATTAGCAGCAACCCTCTACATTAGAGAACAGACCAAGCCACATTCTTGGAATAGCTTGGAATAGTGTCATGGAGCAACTTAATTATGCCAACAGAAATTATTACAAGATACCAATGAATCACGTGGCCTGAATTCAGCGTGATCGCATAGTGTCAACTTGCTGCACAATTGCGACGAGGCGCCGCTACGGATGTCTACTTCAAACGCCAGCTGCTACATTTCAGGTCAAATAATAAATGGGCTGATGATGGATTTCTTAGCGCTGCTGGTTGTCTTAAGAATCTGTATAAATTCAAGCGAATACTCGCGAGGTAACATAAAGCAGGGCATACACAGACATTTTAACGCAACGTACGCTCTCGAGTGCCTCAAGTTTCACCTCACTTGACGACCGTCGGGCACATCGGATTCGAAGGGGATCGCGAAATAATTCGATATATCCATTATTACAAATGGAAAATACGCCTGTAAGCTTTAATATTCACAGGTCTCGGGCAGTCTCATGAGATGACTGATTCCTTTAAGTTGCTTCGAAGCCGTAAATGTTTTATCAACCACTTTGCGGCAGCGAATCCTTCTCGGCCACGAAGGGCTAGAGCTTCACAGCGTGACGTTTAGTTTTCTTCGCATAACGCCAATGCAGCGGTGAAGCTTAACAAGGCAAATCCCTCATTCTGGAGCGCACTGAGTTATACCAGGCGCTTACATCGGAACACCACTGATACCTTGAAGCGTGAACTTGTTGGCTAGATGGTTCAACTTAAGGGAGCAGCGCGAAAGACAGGGACAGAAAAGGCACACATACACCCACACGTAGCGCAGTATGTGTGGTTGTATGTGTGCCTTTTCTGTCCCTGTCTTTCGCGCTTCATCCAAATTGACAGCAGAGTCAATGTCTCAGCAATCTCAGTCACTTCTAAGCGAACGCTCGCGAGGTAACACAACAAAGCATGACACAGATACACAAAATCTTTAAAGAAGACACGCCATCAAGTGCCTCTAACAGTTTCAACTCGGCCTCTCGTTGCTCTCGTCTGCTCTCGCCAACTTGACTAGGGAATTTCTGGGTACACCACGGCGCTAGTTTTGCTCGGTAGCACAAGGTAGCCAACATGAAACATGCTTACACCGCTAACATTGGGCGATGTTTAGGTGGCTTTTTAGTCTCGTGCCTCGATTACAGTACACACTAGCCGAGGCATAAATTTGAAACCTCTCAACTTTTTCTTTTCCTCTCTTTTTTTTTTTTTCATCATCAGTACAACATAACAGCTCGAGAAAATTTTTACAGCCTGTTTTTGTTGAGCTTGGGGCAAGCAGGGGCGTATCCAGGATATTATTCCGGTGGTGTTCCACAACCCTTGTGTCTCCGTGTGCCACCTTATGTAATTAAGTATACACATACAATCAAACGATGTGCATTCAATGATTTCAAAAATTATGGGAGGAGAGGGTGTTTGAAATCTTGTCCCACGCCAACAGGGCCACGTTATCGACCGCTTTTTTCCATCTACAGAGCATGCTGGCAACTATGGTCGAAAGGCGTGTTTCGGAAGCCGGCTGCGTGGCGCCGCTAGTGCCGCTGCCACTGTGCTTGAAAAATAAATTTAAAAAAGAAAGAAATACACGCCCAGCCAGCACGTACACGTGGTCAGCAAACACAATCTGGTGTGTACGTATCGCATCTCGTGCGCTTGTACGCTTATTTTGCCAGTGCAAACCGTTTTCATCGGCTCATCGTGAGCGACGCTTCTGTTTCAGGAGATTTGCTCATTGCAGCCGTCTAAATGGGAGCAGCGGAGGGTGTAGATTTTCGCGACCTAGCGAAAAAGCTAAGAGGGCTAAGCTGCATGAATTAACTCTTAGGTGCCGGCGAATGCTGGTTTTCTCTCTGCCGCAAAAAAAAAAAAAAAAAAAAAGCGCGCTCCGCTGTGCGCATTTCAACGACTGCATACAGTGCAATGTAAAATCGTGAGGGTTTTCTTACAATGATGTACTTCGAATACCATTTCGATTGTAGGGTACCGAAGCTAGCGTTATATATTATTTCAAGTCTCCTTACAAAGTTTGTTTCATTATGGCAATCCGAAGAACAAATAATTAGAGAATTCAATTAACTGCAGAAAAATGAAGGAAGAGCGTGTATAATTACCTGATACTTGAGTATTGTGGTCTTTTTTCAAAAACCCTGCAATTTTGCTTGCAGCGAGCATGCCATCTGCTTGCATACAGGCCGCCCTTTAAAAAAAAAAAAAGTCCCCAACTCAACGAATACCTATCTTCAGTGCATTGCTTAGTAACATTGCTGAGCAACGTACCGAGCTCGCAGGCTGGATCAATTAGGTCGTAATCAAACGATTACATTCGGTACGACGCATAGATTATGTAAACCTGACTGATTGTTAGTACCACGCTTATTAGTACCACGACTATTGAAAAGCGATTATTAGTACCATGTCGCGCTTAAAAATGCCAGGAGCTTCAACATTCATACATATTTTAATCACGTGTTCTGTTGATACATTGCAACGAAAAGACAAAAATATTTCTGCGAATTATACAAACATCAGATACCTTTGCACCCGAGCCTAATTCTAGGAGATGATCCACTTACTCCCGTCTAAGGTTATCAGTGTTTTAAAGGAAAGTGGCTTTTTACGTAAGCTTTAGAATTACGTACTGTTTACTGGTTATCACCTGACACCTTGTGGCTAGCGCAGCGTAGCCTCAGTTGCTTTTGCGCCATAATACCCAATATAACTAACTATAACTATATAGTTAAAATTATAACAGTGAAAAGAAAACAAAAGTTTTGTTGGCTACTTTGAGACGGTGATTTATGATCGAGAATGTGGATGCATACGATATGAAATTTTCTGCAGATCGAGGTTGCCATAACTTCAAGGGAACCACCAAGCTACTGATTTATTTTTTTGTGTTGGAAATCTGGTTTATTTAAATACTGCATTTTGGAGGTGTGGATCATCAGAAAATCTGCTCGGAGACGCTTTTGTGTCAGCCGATGCAACTTTATTCTAGTAACGTTGAGCCGACGCTTCTCTGCGAGGCTCAGCGCGGCGCTGTAGATCTGACGTCACACTTAAAATTGTTCGTAAGAAGAAATCTCAGCCAATGCTGACGCTGTGTATATTATTAGCGAAGGCTGTGAGCCATTAGAAAATAGCACGTGCAAACGAAAAAGCTTGCTACTTCGGCTCATAAAGCGTAGAAGGAGTGAGGGCCGGCTTTTCCACGATGCAAGGTAACAGTGCAGTGAAGCACCATTTAAAGACCGAGAGCAGGGACTTCGATAAGCACTGCAATCTGTTTCACCGCAGCGGTCAGTACCCGTGACGTTTAAACGGGACAGTATCTATTACTGGTATAATCACTACTACGTGTATTGTAGGTGGACGCAATGGCAGGTGTAATGTCGAAGTAAAAAAAAAAAAATGTCTGCAGTACAGGCCGAAAAAAAAAGCAGGGAAAGTTACCATAAGATATAGGGATATATATCTTAGTGAAAAACGAGCGGAACAAGAAGACAGAGGTAACGCTAGACTGCGATAGAACGTGATTAGGTCCTACTGGGTCGGTGGCTATTTGTCGACATTCCGTTTGAATTGGAACGCTGTTAAGCATCATCATAATTGGCCACTTCCCCACGTCCCGCCTCTCTGCCGTCACGGAAATACACGAAACGTCCTCGTCGTCGCGCGAAAGGAGTGGCGTACGCATATATGGCTACGCGAGTACATGCCAGGTGGCGAGTGATGGTAAAAAAAAAGTGAGTATTGTTTACAGTTGTAGGAAGAAATTTAGAGGAGAACCATACTGGCCATGCACAAAACGCAGCTGCGTAGTAAGCTGCGAAATATCACAAGCGACATTACATGCAACTGGACAACGTTCCAGTTCGCGACGAACCGGGTGCGAAAGGTAACGCCGGGCTTTCTTTTCAAAATAGACAACGTTTGTCGTGAGTGCCACTGAGTGAAAGAGCGGTGATGTCGTTTCATTTTGCCTACGAAAATGTGCAAGCACCTTGTGCGTACAAGCTCAACCACGGTGACCACTGATCAGCGTCTACATGGTGCACACTGAGATATAAACCGCCCACAAAGGTTGTGGTAAACAAATTTTCATGCATGATCGTGAATGAGACAACCTAATGTCTGTTCGTATGTTTCGGCATCCCCTACCCCCCTCCTCCCGAACATATGCGGGAGATTGACGAACAGACTGAAGAAATTATCAATGTCGAATTTATCTCGAAGGGGGCCAAGAATGGTTCGTCTCATGTTCTGAAAGACCTATCTGTGGAAAGGACGCCCTAAAGGAGATAACTGTCTTCACATGCTTCCAGCGCTTTCAGAAAGTCCATGAAGACCCCACGAATTATGAAATATCCCGCCACTCCGTGCGAAGATTAATGCATATCGATCGCGTGTCTTGTGCCTTGTGCTCCGCGACCGCCGAATGTCTGTCAAAACGACAGCAAAAAAATCACTCGGTTTGGGAAACTCGACCGTTCGGTATGCGCCGAGGCAAACATCTGAAATTAAGTTGCGACGAAAATGATGTTACCTTGACCAGGAAAACGTCGGACGTAGTGATGAATTTGTATGCAAAGAATCGTCGCCAGCGGTGAAACTTGAACTAACGAATACATCATTGAGCCGAAGTCGCAAAGCAAGGAGTGGAAAAGAAGAAAAGAAAGGGCTAAGAAAAGCACCGAACAACAACTCGAAAATCAGTCACATTCATAGTGTCTTTGTTCCCACGAGCTTTTGTACCTGAAGGTCAAACTTTCAATGAAGCTTCCAATGGTGAGCTCCTGAAGCGTCTGAAGGATCGTTGCGCCGCGTGCGACCAAGTTTTTCGAAAGAGGGGCGCTGAATCCTACACCATATGATAATTCCCCTGCGCACTCTGCACTGCTACTGTGAGAGCCTTTCTATCATTGCCTTGGAACACCCTTTCTGCTCATCGGATCTAGCCCCCGGCGAATTGGAATTATTATTCTACTTACCGCTTTATGGTTTGCACCGCGTTTCATCCTATTAACTCCGGCGGTCTTTCTAATCAAAAGCGGACCTGAAACACTTCAGTGCTAGTCAGTATCGAGCCGTCAGTATAGATGCGTGTAGAGAGCGAATATACTAGGCTCGATAGCACCACGAAGTGGAAGCGCGACAGAGTAACCCTTGGGTTACGCGGTTCGTACATGACGCGCCACGGCGTGGGCTCTCTCCATCGGTTGAATTTTAAGCCCGCACATGTCATAATTCATTGACATTTACGGTCTTACCAACATTTAAAAAATAAATTATCATTTTTTTCGCACATGATTGCGTTTGTTCTAATCAGTCCTCTCAGTAACGGACCTCCCACGACCAAATTACGCTTTATCGTATTTCGGACATGTGACGACAATTCGAAAAAAATGCGGCATCATTATTGCTGAGGCGCTTAACAGAAGTTCTTCTATCAGTGGATGAAGGAGTGGAACCATGCATTTGTCTCTATTGGGGAATATCTTGATTACCACATTGATCTGCCTGATAGTTTGTGAACCGATTTGAAAGAAAAATAATATATGATGCATGAAAATTTTGTACAGATCTGCCTGCCGTCGTCCATTGCTCCACGGTTGCTGCGCGGTTCATTCTTTCGGCTCAACCTGCTCGACTGACAATTTCAGTGCCTGTCGTACAGAATAAATCAGCCGATTTGACGTTGGAAACGCGAAGAGCAAAACTTAAGCTCGTGGTTGGAGTAAGCAAAAAAATAAAAATAAAGGCGGAGTTGACCAACGGTTTCACTTCCGTTAACAAATCGCTGCATTTAGTTATTTTCTTTGTACTGGTCGTGTGTATGCACCCTGGCTCGAGTTTGCCTTAAGTGCACGAGTTTGAATGGAATTATTCTCGTGAAAATTTTCCAAGGTAGCACGTAACCCTCTTGCAGTAGTATTCTGCCAATAAGAGGGCATGCAGTGGGCGCGCCGTGTTCACGGGGAGCGGGAAAATGCAGCAGGCTTGACGGCTTAGTCACGCCAGACTATTTTACGTAAGACACACGGGCGCCGCCACTTTGGGCTGTTAAACGAATGTATTCTTACTTTTATGTCCCGACGTGTATTGATGAGGTCACGAAACGTCGAATGCACCAACCCAACCGCTATCATGTGTATACGCCAAAAGTAGCACTGTTCGCTCATTTGCTAAAGATACGAAACGGTGAAATTGACAACCCAATATGGCGGCACCGAAACCCATCCGTAAAATATCTATAGAATCAACAGCGCAGTCGCTGCGTTCCGATGATGACGTAATGCCAAAACGAGATTACTCTGCAGAAATGCTCGTGTACCGAGCTATATAGCTGTCCATTACAGAAGTGCCATAAAATAACTTGGAGCCCTCCACTGTATCCTCCATCGCCCCGTATACAATATTCTCTATTGATCAACGGCGCTAATCGTTTTGTAGGGTGTCGCCGTAAATTTATTCTGAATCTTCACAGCGCAGCAGCTTTTGGTGGCAGCGCTCGAGGTGTTAAAGAGAGAGACAAAGATAGCACGAATATTCCTCACCTAGCTTATGCGCTCGATATTGATTTTTTTTTTTTTTTTGTGATCCGCACTGAAAAGGTCTAGAAGCTTCCCGTTAATCCTCTGACAAGCTTTTCTGCTCTACCGCGGACCTTACGCACGTCCGGCTCAGATTTCGTAGCCGTACTCACTGCAATTTTACTTTTGTTGAACACTGAACTTATTTTGCTGCCGCAACCCATCTCATGTTCCGTCGTTATAACGTGAGGAGCACAATAGGCCATGGCGCCTGGACGTTTCGTTTTTGCTTTAAAGCGGGAGGCGTTTGAGCAACGATACAAGATCCGCCCTGATTCAACGCGCGCTGCCATGGGTGGCTGTTATATTAGCCCCCTTCCATTCTGCGCCGACAAGAATAGGAACACGATCCATCCAGTACCTCTCCGCGTCGCCGCACTGCAAGTTTGCATATACGCTCGCATTCTGCACGTTTGCACTGAGCTATCGAGGTGAGTCCTTGGCATGCCAGCTGTCCGCCTAATATACGTAACACGTTCGGCGGTAAACTAATGGAATATACGTGGGCGTCCGGAGGGGGGGGGGGGGGGGGGCTCCCACTCCTGGAATTTCGGACAATATTTTTGTATGCAGTAGTAATAAGCTTCACAGCTTGATTATAGGGCACACTCTAGTTCCGCATGTCTGTGTGAAAAGGCCTTTAGGATTACCAACCAACTTTGCGCGTTACACACTAATCTCGCCGATCACGACCACGTCACGGCAGTGAAAGAAAGGCTGCTTGTGCTTGATGCTATTACTATTACCCTCCTCTTACTCTTTTTACCCTCCGTGATAGCTTAGCGGCACTGTGCGACAAAGCTCAAAGATGCGGGTTCGATTTCCGTCTACGCGGCAGCCGCATTTCGGTGAGGGGAAAAAAAACTCGGATAACACCTAAGCGCTTCTCCTGCAGTGCCAAAGCCGCATGCCACCGACGCCCTGCGCGACGAGAGACCGAGGGAGCAGCAGCCGCCACCAGGGCAGGCAGGCGTCCATCAGCTACCCATTGGGAATGAGATAGTGGGAGACACGGAACACGCGCTAAGCCTTCCAGGTAGAAGGCCTATGCACTTTGTTGTATTAGATCATGCTACACAGACCGAAATTTACATTGCCTATAGCCCGGCGTGGCGAAGTGGTGACGTCAAAATTTCGGTCCGCGTTGCATGATGTCATAAAGCAAAGTCCGCAGGTCTTCTATGTGAGGCACCGTTTTAAGTTTAACCCAGTGGGTAAGACACTCAGCTATATGTCCTAGGCATTTTGGCGACCATCTCAAATGTATTCGAAAAACACATTGCGCTGATTCATTTTATCGCAAACAGTGGATTGCTTGAATATTTAAGAGAAAATTTTTTTTTCGTCACGTAAGAGCTTTCCAAATTTCGCAGAATGTCGTCTGAGTGATGTTTTCCAGAAAATTTATTCTTAGAGTATCATTCCTCGTTTCAATGCCAAATCTGATTTACATATATTAAGCAAAAACGTGTGTGTAAGGTGTACGAAGCTCAATAATGTTATACTGCAATTTTTCTGCCATATAGGCATCCAGAAATTTCACCAAAATGTTCTCTGTTTGCATTTCTTCCCCTGTAATAATGCGCTATGTATGAATATCAGAGTAATCAATATTTACTCTGCGGAAGGTACATATTGCGTTAAAAATATTTTCCGGTCACTGAAGTTTGTAAATATTACGAGAAAAAATCACAAATTTTAGAAATTATTCATTTTGGTCCACATGAGAAGCAAATTACACCACGTGGTGCACCAATTAAAAATCAATCTAAAGCAAATAATAAGTTTTCTAATATGGTAAGTTTTATCATTACAATTTCTGTCTTAAGCAAACAAATAATTTTTCAGGTTCCCCGTTAATGGCGTTCTTGTTCATACGGAAGCTTCCTCATTAAAATTCCGCATTGCGGTCGATCGAAACTTCAATAAGGCGACATAAATTATTTTAAGTTGGAGTGTATATATATATATATATATATATATATATATATATATATATATATATATATATATATATATATATATATATATATATATATATATATATATATATATATATATATATGGGTCATTCCATGCCAACTGTCCCAGCCTTGGCGCTCGACCATCTGCGATTTGAATGAAAAAAAAATCGAGGACTATCTATCCAAAGCGAGAAGCCTTCCGCCAAAATATTTTTGGCAAAAAAAATTTTTCAGTGCCGCAAACCCTATGTGAAGTTTTTCGGAAAGCTCGAAACTATATGGCTCGGAAAATGCGTTTTCAAAAAATCTCTTCTTCATATATTAGGCTAGGACAAATTTTTGCCTGCATAACGATCGTAGGCTTCTCACTTAAAGTAAGTTTCACGAACGTTTAGGCTTTCGTGGGTTTTTCATGCGGCCTTAAATATTGACAATATGACCCATATTGGGGATTTTTTCATAGAAAGGCGACATTCAGTGAAATGTAATATTTTGATTTAACTGATTGCCAGGAAGTTTTACTGTAGCCCAAAAATAGTTTGAGACGTATATGGCGTGAAATGGTGTGTAGAGCTGGCGACAAAGTTGCAAGAAAGTTCATTTTCGCACATGTTTAGTCGTAAATTTAACATTGAGGTGCTCCCAGTAAAATTATGCTAAATAGCGCATTTACTAGCAACATTAGTTGTCTACTGACTGAGAAAGTTTTATCAAATTACTTTTTTGTTTTAAGGAAGAAAAAGAATGTTTGAAGTTGTGTTCTGCCGATGTCTATTTTTGCTCGTGTTTTCTCTTCGCAGAAACGCGTCCAGCGGTTAGTACAACCTACATGGGCGCGAGATTCGCCACGGAACAGCTAGATAACATAATAATCTCTGCCCGTGCTTATTTGAATGCTTTACTAGCGAGTATTCCTGAGTAATAGAGAAATACGAACTCCGCTTGAATTTAACCACATGCAGCTGTCCATTGAAGGTCGGCATAGCGTGCTTACGCAACAGCGGGAAGTGACACCGATGCGTGCAACGCTCCGTTGCCTGCGCACAGATATAAAAGTGGGAAGAACACTACGATTAAGGAAAAATTCAGTTGCTGTAATATGAAGCGCATGTTGTACTTTTGCACCTATTCACGGTTCCTGGTCAAACATCATCACTTATATACATAGGCGTGCGCACAGGGGGGGGGGGGGCGGGGGGGGGCGCCCTTCCCCTAATCACCTAAGAGGACGGGCGCAAACGCATTTGCCGAGCCGTAGTTTCGAGCCTTCCGAAAAACTTCACATAGGGTTTGCAGCACTGAAAATTTTTTTTTTTGCCAAAAATATTTTGGCGGAAGGCTTCTGGCTTTAGATAGATAGTCCTCGATTTTTTTCATTGAAATCGCAGATGGTCAAGCGCCAAGGCTGGGAAAGTTGGCGTGGAATGACCCATATATATATATATTGAAATGTCAATGACCCATATGTAGGCATGTTCAAATGACATCTTACTGTGCTATTTTCAACAACCTACTAATTGCGTGCTCATCTTTTCCGGCTGATAAAGAAAGCCCGCGAACTATGAAAAATAACACGTGACTACGCTCCCAGCCACAAAAGAAAGGAGCGCCCTCAAATGAGCTTACTGCAAGCAACCGCTTTGCCTGTTTAGCGTTGCCAGAGACAACGTTTCGCACTCTGGCAAGGTTACAGGCCGGGCGCCAACATGCGTCGCAATCTTGCGGGGATTCAAGCCACTCGATTGTACGCCACTATCATTATCCAATCTCACGGCCGACTGTTCTCATTGATAACGCGGTAGGAGCGCTGTTCTGATTACGGCCTGACTCTAAGACCAAAGGGGCGTGTTTCTTCGGCCGCGTAATGGCAGATAGGGCGATCCATATATTTTTGCTTTATACTGGCTACCTCACAGTGAGCCTGTTTGAGGGCGCGGCTTTTTGATGCGCGCAACAGTCTAGTCACGTGTCACTTTTCCGATTTCGCGGGCTTTCCTTATCAAATGGAAAAAATGAGCGCGCAATTAGTACGTTGCTGAAAACAGCGCAGTTAGATGTCATTTGAACATGCCTACGTATGCCTCATTGACATTTCGATAATTAGGTGAGTACTTGTCGAGTTACAAAAATAATTATGGCTAATTAAATAAACTTAATTAACGAAAAAAGATAGTAGTGACTGCTCCAGTGTACTAGGAACAATATGAACTAGGTTTGCTTTGCGTAACGCCGTTCCTTTTTTTTAAATCGTGCTGCGTGATAGGTGGGAGGTCCAGCGAGTGTATATATATCCTCGACCCGCATGACAGCTGGCACTTTTTAGCAGCACCGCTGAACGCTGCAGGTGTTCCTCTGGAAGAGACAAATGCTGTCGTAATGCGGTGTACCAAGCAAGCCTCCCGCTTTTCCTTGGACATCAGGACGAAGCAGTTCGGTGGCGCAAAAAAAAAAAAAAAAAAAGCGACAGCAGCTACGGGGGTCGATTACCGCGTTTGCACTGTACGTTCCCGTGTTGACTGAGCAAGATACGAGCAAGTCGCGCACAGTCTTATCAATGGAATGTTCCTTGTGTGTTCGGACAGAGCCGGCTGCTTTCCACTGTGTGGTCAGGCGGGCCCATATGTACGCACTCACAGCCGCGACAGTCCCCGAATAGAAACGGTGCTTTCGCAAGTCCTTACATATCAACTGTTCGCGCACAGGATCATTAATGCATTTCAAGACTGCCACCTCACTATATTGCACACGTGGACCGGGATAATGCGCGAATTATTTTCCAATGCGCTTCCTCTTTGAGCTGCTTCAGTTGTTCGAACGACGCGTTCCGCCCACTTTGTAATACCGGCTATACTGGGAATCGGCCTATTGTGAGCGGTGGATGATAAAAAAAAAAAGAATGAAATCAATCGAGTGAAAGTCATCCGCACAATGTAGCGACGCTGATATCTCTTATCTAACATTTCATATTGAGTCTCACGCGTCCAACTTCAGACCGGCCGATCCGGACCAGTGATAACGACTATAGGGAGAGAGCCGCTCGGCCTGTAATGACGCGCCACGAGAACATTTGGAATTTAGTCATTACGCTATCCCCTGCCCTGATTAGCTTTAATTGCCGCGGAACTCTCCGCAGGTTGTCAGTCGCACGAATATGCGATGAACGTACATAGAGCGCGCATACACCGATCATTCAAACGAAAATGTGAATCATTTATGTCGATTGTTTTTTAGACACTGCAGGATCTTTTAATATACACTGTGACAGATAGCGTAAGTGTAGTCCTTGGGCTCGATTGCTACTCGCGGCAAATTGAAATACGTCATCGGCCATGTTCGCTCATATAAATGCTGCGATTACAGGCCGCTGGACTGGCCTGACATATCCATTTGAAAGTAAACCTGAGGGAGGCACTGATTTTAGGTATGTTCAATCAGTGTCAGCTCAAATGGGTGCACTGTTCGGACGCGTAATTCGAAGGTTTTGGGTTCGGGCCCCAGCGATAGGTGTTTTTCCTTCCACTTGAATTCATTTCAATTTATGTCGTAATTACTGTACAGTTAAAGATAACAACTGATGTCCCCTGCGCTCGCTTGTCTCTTGGATGCATCAGGTTCTTTCTAACAAAAGAAAAGAGCTCCTCGAGAAATTCCCCTTCTTTCGTTCCTACATGACGCCCATCTACTTCATCGG
The DNA here is from genome assembly GCF_013339695.2 of Rhipicephalus sanguineus. NCBI lineage: Eukaryota > Metazoa > Arthropoda > Arachnida > Ixodida > Ixodidae > Rhipicephalus > Rhipicephalus sanguineus. The sequence continues at coordinate 201,116,667 of NC_051176.1, read as the reverse complement.
ACAACACTGGCGTAGCCCTGAAAATTCGTTGATGGTGGATACGTCCTGCGAATTCACCGGCTACAGTTCGTAAATCGTAAGATATGCCGTAACATAATTAAAACTTAATGAGCAAACTATATATTCAGGTCTCTCGCTCAAGTAATATCCTCCGCTTGGAGTAATCGAGCTCAACGGCTACAATTGCATTATCTGTCGAAGGCAATTTTCAAAAAAGAAATTGTATTGTCTGAAAAAAAGAAAAATAACCAAGCAATATATATATATATATATATATATATATATATATATATATATATATATATATATATATATATATATATATATATATATATATATATATATATATATATTACAGGGAGTGCGTCGTACACTATGTAGCATATACCGTGTGTGTATCGCGGTGTCTCCCCTGCCTTCCCTTTGTATAGCGACTGAGTTCAGCTGCACAGGAGGTCGAGTTGGCGCTGTTGTGTACTTAGCCGAGGCACCGTGAGGCAACAATGCTGCCGATAGTGCCAGCGTTCCTCGGCGTGCGCGAGTGCGATATCTCGCGCGGAGCGGTAATATATCGTCGCGGAGGCGGGAAGCCGTCGCCGACGTCGTGGGCAGCGCGCGCCGCCCTTTGTTCCCCTCGAGCTGCACTTTATCGCAGGCACGAGGACGCGGGCTCATAAGTGAGCGCAGCGCGCACAGAAGCGCACACACACGCACCGTCGCAAGCCACACATCGCGGTAAGTTGTATACGCACGTATGTATACGTGTCCTAAGTGCGTGCACACTTTGTGCCGGAGTCAGCGGCCGATGCATCGGCCGCGTCAGCAGAGAGCACGCTCCGCTCTCTGCTGCCATTGGACGACGTCGTTTAGCCCTCTGTATTACGCGCACGTGGCTGAGCCGAAGGCCACTGCAGGAGCGAGAGAAAGCACCCTGTAATACCGGCCGCCAGCGCTAACCGGGGCGACCAACATGCTCGGACATATTTTCAAGCACGTGCATGCATCTATAAATCTTTTCACTGCCCTCAAGAGGCGATGTCCGGAGGCACTCAAATCTGTGGCAGCCGCGAACCTTTATTGTAAATAGTTTTGGTTGTCCCCGCTGCGCGTGCAGATCTTGGTTACTGATTATGGTTTGTTATGGCCGATGCTCGGACCAACTTTAAGAAATTTTAAGGAAAACAACGAGTGCGCATGGCGAATGCTGTGTACGCCCTGTAAAATTGTGTATACCAGAATTCGTGCAGTGTATACACCTTGTATACCTTGTCTATGCGCACTCCCCCCCCCCTTTTTTTTTGTTAGTTTTCGCGCGTGTCAATTCGCCCAACTTTGATGCACCGACGCGCTGTTCTCGATTTCCTCAGCGTGCGGTAAAATTTCGATAAATGCAGTTAACTACATGAGTGACAGTAATTTGTCAGATCTTGTTTACTGTACTGACGCGACCAGAGACTGCAAAGAGAAAGTTAGTAACGAATAACTGTGCATGAAATTGCAGCCTGTTGTGGAGCCCGAATCTCGCCCTCCACTGCTGCAGTTCGCATACAGCTGGACCAGTTGTCACTTGATGCCTGTCACTCGATCAGATAGACATATTGCTCGCGCATTCTCTTCCAAAAACTCTTGGTGTTTTATGCTGCTAAAGCACACACGTTTTTTTACAGTGCTGGCGCAGTTGTATTGTTTCTGGGGCACGGGGGCTACAATTCAGCTCAATTAGAATAACGTTACTTTTGCGAAGATTGTTTCCTATTTTTATAGCGAGGCACTTAAAGGGACCGTTTCATGCGGCACTATGCGGGGAAAGCTGACAGTGGATTGCAGAGGCGTGGCTCAGTACAAAATGTCATCCAGCATGGCAACCTGCTCCGGAGTCCGGGGTTTTGCTTTGAAACGTAATTATCCATAGGCGTGCGCAGGGTTCCCCATCAGGGGGGTGAAGGTTCATCGCAGCGCCCCCCCCCCCTACTAACTCAATGTATAGGGCCGATTTTCCGCCCCCCCCCCCCTCTTAGGTGACTAGAAGGGTCAATGTACGGGGCAGATTGTGCGCCCCCCCCCTCTTAGATGATTAGGGGGGGGGCGCCCCCCCTGCTCCCCCTGTGCGCACGCCTATGTAATTATCAATGATTATAAAATTTTTCAAGGTCACAATGAATGTAGGCTGCACTTGTTACGCGTGTAATAACAGAAAATCTCGCCTTCCACAACTCCATACCTTTGCGGAAACTCTCAACGCCTGCATGTGATTTCGACCATATACAGTGGTTCAGCGTCATCACGTCGTATCGATATGTCGTGTCTGAATCGGAGTGGCGGAATTTCGGTGTCATCGTCATTTTCTCCTCGCAAGAGAAATTTTAGAGAACGTCTCAACTGCATCCCTGTATCTTTGCCTTGGTGACATTATCGATGTATTATTGGGGCTCCAGAGATGGCGCCGGTAATGAGCCGACGTACTCCTTTTTTTTTTTTTTTTTCGCGAACACAACTTTCCGCGAGCAACTTTGTCAGCTTCTCGTTGTTTTTACGAAATAACCCACTGTCCGCGTACCCGAAAAACAGAAAAGACGCGAAGCGCAGTGCATGCTTTCAGCGGAAGGGCATGGCAGGAGCGTGCATATGACTTAACACGTGGGCACCCGCGCAGCAAGTGTGTGCGTGCGGCCAAGTGGCGGTTTGATTGCCACTTCGGCAGCGCGCCAGCGCAGCCTTGGCGCTCGTGGATCTCGCCATTGACCGATGAGGCCACATCCGAAAGCATGGCGGCTAGAGTTTATCTATGGCGCTCAATAGGCAATATATGCGGTATCCGCTGCGGCGTCGACGTTTCCCAATGTATGTGTCCATCACGCCGTATGTGTATATACGTTGCATACAGTGTATGAAGGACGCACGCCGATCGAAGCGAAGTCTGTCGACTATATCTTCATTTCGGAAACGCAGTAACGAAGTGGTACTAAACAGGACAGTTAAGAAGCTAAACTGTGTCAGTAAGTTACGCAAGCTTTGCCGTGTGAAAAAAAAAAAAAGAATATCGATTTGACAGCAGGCTTGGTAAGATAGAATGACATGCGACACGTGTTCCCGCACCGGCTTCTCATGACTCAGCTCTTTATCGATGAAGAATACTTCCACTGCGTTTCTTGCAGAATCGAGGCTTAACTCAGCAATTTGGCTAAATACGCGAAATTGGTTCCGAGTTCGCGCGACGTACGTCACACCGACAAAGTAAAAAAAGAAGAAAAAAAAAAAGGAAAGAGAGACTGTCCTTCATAGTATCTGCTAGTTATCAACATCTTTTTTCTCCCAAATTAATAAAAATATGGCATAAAGAAAATATCTTAGCAGTCTATAAATTCAATAAGTGTAGACACGCGCGATTCCATCGCCACCTTGACTGCATGTGCCTTAAGTAATGACATAGGAATCGGAAGTACGCGTATGCATTCATCTCCCCAAAAACAAACATAAGAAAGAAAACACCCGTGCCTGCATGCAGCGCTACACATGTACGTTCCGTCTCTTATACTTTGGCTAATCAAGCAGAGAAATTAGGGCGCATAGTTTTATAGGGGCCTTTTCGATCGGCCTTGATCCCGCAGCATTGCGCGTTATAGTTCGATGTTACGCGGCGTTACACGACAGGAAGCCAGTGGGCACAACAGGCTAGTGGCCTTTCGTTCGAGGCGGCACAAAACAAAAAAGAAAGACACGTTGCCGCAAACTTGTCAATTTTGCCGTTCTCCATTATATATCCCAACGTCGCGGCCTCGCACAGGAACTGACTCCCTCCGCACTCCTCGCGTCGCTGCGACTTTGGCGGCCCCATCCCATAATGACAAAATTACGATGGCTCAGTGTGCTGCTCACCCTGTCGTCTTTCCCCACTTTCTACTCGTAATTCCTACGAACCCGTCGCTGCTGACGTGCCCTTGATAAGGTATACCTCAAGAATTCAACGAAAGGAGGAGGGAATTTGTCGAGTTTCACTCATTTGATATTAAAAAAAGATCATTCTTGCGTACCGATCTGCGCGGTCTGGTCGTGACGCTAATCGAGCCACGCTCAGTTGGGAAATGAGAACAACGAGGTATCCTGTATAGATAGGGCCAATTAACTCCGTCCATAATGTCGCGACTTTAATACCTGGCATCGAATGGTTGTTTATACTATTTGTGCATCATTTGTGCGCTCCCGTTTCCCCACGTTATACGTCTACTATATACAGCTAAATGAAAGGGCTTTCCCCCGGTATTTTCCATCTGCAGTAACTTGAGCCACCTGACCTGGAAGCATAGCGGCGACTGACAGGGGACACTCTATTGAATAAGCTGTCGCAAAATTTTTCCGTCGGCGTCCGAGCGCGTGCTTCCTGCGAAGAACACGACAAAAGTAACAGCCCGCCGCGGTGGCTCGGTGAATATATGGTGTAGCCAGGGTACGCAGCGCTGTTCATCACGAGGCCGCGTGTTCGGTTCCGGCCCTTGCGGCCTCATTACCGTGGGAGAGGGCTACAGGAACGCTCGTGCATACTTTGGGCGCTACACTGCCCAGTTTCGGGGTGTTAAACCTCACAGTTTAGTTTTAAAAGTAATGTAGTATAAGGTGATCGCACAGGTAAACAACATGCCCGCACTATTACCGCGAGCGGTGCCAACGGGCAAGGCAAGCAAAAGGCGCCCGAACGAACCGACACGCATGCAACCACGCGATGGGGTGGGCGTTGACCGTGCTTTCGACTGGCGATGCAACGAGGAAGATGCCCGGGGAAAGCGCCGTTGCAGCCAGTGCCGGCACCGAGAACAGGATGTTTGACTCGCACTCTGCGTGGCGCAGAGGCCGTATACGCTCCACGTGCAGGAAGTGAGCGTTGGCCGATTTCGCGCCGTCATCCACGCGGTTCGAGCTGCAACCTCGCTCCGCATTCTGGTGCACGCGCGCATGCCGCCAAATGAGATTCGGCGGATTCCTAGCAAGCGGTGGAGCTTGCACTGCGTGCTTCGTGCCTGTAAATCTTCTCCACCATCGCGAGGGGCGATGATCGTTCTTGTGCGCAGAGGCCGACGATTCTGCAGGTTGTCCCAGCAAATGTAATTCGAATGGCGACAGGAAAGTGGACGAGCGTGCTGTATTGTGCGTACCGCGTATAAGCTGAAAAGCTAGTTATACGTGTGTATACAAGAGCACTTAGCGTCAAGTGCAAAAAGCATTTCTTTGGCTAGCACGACGGATTCCGGATGGGTGGAAAATCCAGCTTCCGGTGTGAAGTCACCATAGACAGACACGCGCACGAATGACGTCATCTAATCGCGAGTGGATTCAGCGAAACGCATACACCGGATAAATAGAAATAAAAAAATGTTAACAATGTTTCGACTGTGGAATTTAAACCCTGGGCCAATATAATACCGAAGCCCGATGCTCCAACAACTACGCCTCAGGCCTATGCCTTATCAGGCCAAATAGAACGACCTTAAGAATGTCCCGCGTGGAAACAAGCGTGTTCAGACGCTTGGCGCGTTTTCCACAGCGCTGATTGAGTGTCGTCGAGTCGCCATTGATACGCTATTCGCATTCAAACTCATAATTGACCCCGTTCAAATCTGCTGGAATTTCCCCCCCTCCTTCATGTACGGGCTGCCCGGGAGAAGCGCGTCGCCGGGAACAATGTTCCAAAGGCAAAACATAGCCTCGCTGGTGAAGTACTGCTATGCTGTTTAAAATGCCAACGACGTCAGCAGAACAAACTGACACGCGGAAGTTCCATGCAGCTGCTTGCGCCGTTTCTATTGTGACGCCCTGTGTCTTTCGCTTTGTCAAAAATGAATTCGAATGTCGGTCAAACAAACGTGTCAAACTATAGTTATGGCGGTGAAAAAAAAACGGCTTGAAAGACCGGGAGTATATATGTTTAGAACGAGGGCGACCGTCAAAAAGCGACAGTGGCGTCATATACAGCGTTGCGTTCGGTGCTTCGCACTTGTGATACGTGCATGATTACATTATGTATGGACACAGCGCTGGCTCTCAATAGCGTCGCCAGGAGAAACCTGTGTCCGGCGCAATAACAACATATGGTCTTGGAACATGCAATCTATAGAGGGATGCGGAATAAATCTATCATGTTCAGGTCGAGCTATTTGTCTTCTGCAGCGAAAAAAAGAGAGGAGGGTTAAGGTGATGGTAGCCTAAAAAACAACAGGGGGTGAGGGGCATCGGTGAGCATAGAGCTTCGTCCCGTCTCGTGCTTTTTTTTTTTTTCCCCGACGTTCTTCAGTAAGAGAGAATTGCCTTTCATGAAGCGGGTGAAAATCGACATCGTTGCATACGCGTTGTTCGGCCTTCGTACACGACACCCCTGAAGCCGGCTTTTATGCATCTCGAGTGGGCGGTTATTGTAGACTGCGCAAATATGCGCCATTTAATTGCACCAAATCATCGGCCTTCGTTGACACATCGCGCAATGCGCAACTGCGCCCGCAGTAGTGCCTTCATACGAATACTCTGAGACTACATCGATTGATCACAACGTCCTTTTTGTGCACGTCTTATTATTTTCGTCCTGGTCCTTATACTTTAGCCGGTGTCTTTGTGGGCGGAGCATATTGTGCCGTGTTATTCTTTCGAGACAACACCGTTACGACGGTCCAACGAAAAATCAGTACCTATGTTGGCTCTCTCTTCCACTGCAGCTTTTGTTGCTTGCTTTTGCAGTTTTGTTCAACCTCTCATTCTAAGGAATCGTGTCGCGCTTTTAAATGGTTGGAAGTCACGCAACGCCCTGCCGTCTTTGGCTCTGTGCGTGCATCGATGCGCCTTTGGTGTCCACGAGGACAGCTCCTTCCTTTTTTTTTTTGTGCACCACTGATGAGCGAGCCTCGGCACAGACGCATGCAGTGCCCTCACCGCTTCTTGTCGTCGTCGTCGATCGCGGCGTCCTGGCGTCACTACTAATGTACAGTATATACATTCGTAACGACCATCCAGTCGGTTTCTTTACAGGGAAACCGTACGGAGATGCACACTTTACTGCAGGCTGTGTTTCTTATCAAAACAATTTTCTGTTTACTTTTTGTGCAGCATACTTGTATGTTTACGATCGTAATATATATATATATATATATTATATATATATATATATATATATATATTATATATATATATATATATATAGATATATATATATATATATATATATATCACGAGCGGATGCGCCCGGCGTCTCCGGCCGCGTGGAATATGTCTCGTGTCGTTGCTCAGCTATTGTTCAAAGATGGTGCGAGCACCGCAGGTTATCTTATCTTAAAAGCGCAGTGAGAGGTTGCAGTGCGTCAACTTCCATTGTGTCGTTGATGCCGTCATATATTTGCACTCATGTGGGCGTTCCGATCCTAACCACAGAACACGTGCAGCCAGTGTATAAAAGTGTAGAATGATTTGCTAAAACAAGGGGGGAAAAGTGTGCTAAGAACAGTTGGCTAGCGGCGTCCTACACGCACGGTAGTTCATTTTGCTTTTTTTAAATACACATAATTTTAAAAAATTGCCTGTGAGAGATATCATATAATTGCACTTGTTGAGCTGGATTGCTCCAAGCCGCAGACATTATTTGCGCTAGAGATCTAAATGCATAATCGACTAAAGTCACTCATTTTTTAAATTTACTTTTAAAGTTATTGCTTCGCGGCAGATATTGCAATAGCTGGTGATTTCGAAAGGCGTACGCCCACTCTGAACGAATTGTCAGGGTGACGTTATAGTTCCGAGGTATTCATTCCCAAAGTGTGCGACGATATGCACGGGTGTTTTAGTTCATATTATGTCTAAATGCACAAAACCGCGTTTTATCGATAAAAGAAGAGCATATTTTTACCGTAAGTTTGACTACGCATTTTTCGAAATCGGCACCATCCTCTCAGATTTCACTCGAACTCGATATACCTTAAAAGCTCACCGACTACAATTTGTCACTTGCCACATGTGCCATACAACAATTATTTTAAACGTTACTTAGTAAATTTTAGTGATTTTGTCGATTATGCGTTTCGATTTTTTTTTCTTGCGCGAATAATGTCCGATATCCGCCGCTTCGAGCAGTCGAGATCAAGTGCTGTATAGCATTGCTGTGTACTACAGGCGATTTCTGAAAAAAAAAATTATTGCCTTAAAAAAAACATTTATACTTCATATATGCCACGCGCATGACTGGATGTCTTGTCGCCTTGGCATGTAATAACAGTCCGATTAATGTTTATCTTAAATAGGATGTCGGCGGGCTTTAACAGACAATCGTCAACCAAAGCTTGCGAGTTGCCAAAAACTGCATCATAAGTTTCTGGACTCATTCTACTACTTTTAAAGCTGCATTTTTTTCTACGTAACTCTCTAGCTTTTCTGCAAATAAAATTATCTGCTCGCATGTTTGTCTTAAGCACTTAGCTAATGATGAAGAAAAAAAAAAAGAGCAGCAAACGGAAGTTCCATTTTCTGAAACTGACTGAAAAAAATACACCGCCATTGCGACCCATCCGAGGTGTACCATTATTATTCCATCTTAAGATCAGATCAGATCAATTAACTTTATTAATTGCCCTGCGAATTGGTGGGATGGGCCTGGATACTGCCTAGGCTTCGGCCAAGGGTTGCTGGCCCTTGGCGGCTTCTTCGGCTCGCTGGACGGCCCAGAGTTGTTGCTCCAGGTCCGATCTGAGCAACGCAGACTCCCAGCGCGCGCGGAGGCTGTCGCTGTTTAAGGCTGCATCACAGCTATTGTTTATTATATCTGGACATCCCCATAGTATGTGCTCTAAGGTGGCTCTAGAGTCACAATGTCTACACTTGTCTGTAAGAGATTCATGAGTTTTACGTACAAAAACAACGATATGCTTATGAGGTACGCCACACAGTGGAGGCTTGCGGATTAATTCTCACCACCTGGAGTTCTTTATCCTATAGGTCTGAGTGCACTTTTTTCCCCCCCATAGAAATACGGCCACCGGGGCCCGAAATCAAACCCGCATCCTCGGGCTCAGCACCTCAGCCGCTAAGCTACCAGGGCATGTTTTCTTTAAAGCATAGTATATGCATATACTACAAGTTACATGAATCATTATATTTTGAGTACATACATATTATAGTAGCCATTCTTGACGTATGCAGAGTACTACGTATGGAGGGATAATATTACTAAATGCGTTATCTAAGCTGAGCGGTGCATTGTAAGAACACGGCGTTGTTCCCGAGTCGGTCAGCGAAAAGAGAGAGAGAGAGAAAGTTTAGCAGCGCCAGCAGGGGCAAAGGCGTACTGTGCGGCGCCTCATAAAGCGCGTATGTTTGCAAGTTTTCAGCGCTGCTTTTCTCCCTGCTTGCAAAGGCCGTTTCGCAAACGTCCGCAACTCGCCATCGGTGGCTGGCGGTCACCTTGCAGTTGATAAAACGTGAAAGAGTTCGACGGCCGCAACGTATCTTTTTTTTTTAATGATTATTATTTAGTACTACTCCAGACCTATATACGCGTGCTTAGGAAGCCTTCCTGCCGTGTCCTCACCATAATCATTACGACAGCCACTAACGGTACATCGCGCACATCTTCCCCCACGAGGCGTGTACTAATGTGAGAACTTCATTAAAGCGCTGCTCCATCGTGCTGTAAGTGCTCTCGCAGTATAGACATAGATGAGTTATACATCGTAGAAGAGAATAAGTCGTGCACACACGGACACAAGAGTAGAGAAACAGATAAGACAAACGCGTCTGCGTGTCGTCTGTATACGCTCTTCTCTCGTATCCGTGTCTCCACACCCTACTCACTTCTACGACGAATTCGCACCACCTCAACCTTACGTCGCTCTATATGAAATACGAGTTATTGCTACAATTTTTAAAAGTAGTCGTTAGGGCTTGTTGTGGAAGATAGTGGAGTAATGTATAACTTGGTCTCTTGAACGCAAAAGTCACAGAAAAAGCGAGAGTTGTACGTCTGTTCTTCGTTTGCTTGCGCCATGCGGTCACATATGGTTCCCCTATAGTGTATATATAGTAGCTTCTCGGCGTGATAACCACCGGTGCACAGTCTGCGAGGCTCTCATTCACTAAAGCGCCACTAGCAGCGGCCGTGGAGAAGACCGCGAACGTCGCTGCTAACTCGGCATGAGAGTTTGGTCCGTGCACCCTCTTGCGTCAGAAGAGACAGGTAACGGGGCGTGGTATACCATATTTCCTTTATTTTTTTTGCTTTCTTTTTATTACGCGAACTTGCCACGCAGAAAGCGTATCGATACCGTCCATGGAGTTACAAACCACGGAAGAAATCGCTTGATTTACCCGTCTTTTAAAGATATGTTTACTATAAGTGTATGTAGCGTCGAATTAATTGACCAAATTATTCGCCCCTGGTTGCTTGATTGGTTGTGCTAGTTAACATCGTAACCTAAAAAGAAAGAAATGTTTGTAAAACCGCACTGAGGTCGATACTGTTATTTTGCCACGAGTGACCAAACACGTCCGAGCACGCCGGCTCCTCAGTTTGCAGTTCTTACGGTTACATTTATCTGGGAGTACTGCAGCGTATTGTTTACTGCGCCAGATACCGGCATTAAACGTTAATCGTAAGCTTCCACGTTTACGATGAACGATTTCCGCGATTAACGATTTCCACGTTTTGCTTGAGTCAACTGCGAGAGGTCCGTAAGCACGTGCAATAACTAACATGCTCTTACATGGCGTTTGCAGTGCCTTTGTATTGTATTTGTGTCTAGATGATTGTGCATCGTGCATAACGAATGCACGCGTCAATTTATTTGACCTTTATTCCGCACCGTTTCACACACATTAACTTCATCTTCCTTCTCCTCTCTCTTAGTCGTCGTCTTTTTCTTCTTCTCACCCTGACAAACGTCCTAGCGGCTGCACGTGCCCCGAGCGAACGCGCTGACAGGATCGACAGTTCTGAGCGCACCATTTTATCTTCAATCCCGCCTGAGTATATACAGTAACCCGTGCATCGGTTTCCCCAGAACCCAGTTCTAACCTGTAACGGCCATTTCCCCGCGGTGCGTCCCGTGAAGAGAGCCGACGGATTCCCTGCGCGCAGTGAGTGCCCCGCTGTGCGCGCAGGCAGTGTTTCCTCAGCCTGCCGTGGCGACGTCGACGATAGCTGCTCGGACGGGGAGAGTGCAAGGGCGACTCGTTTGCGCAGGACGCCGGATCTCCGCGGACCCTGGGACATCATCTGGCAACCACGATTTGTCAGCGAACACGCCGCATCCGGACTTGAGACCAGGTAGACTCTAACCAGGTGCTACAGCGGCTCCCCACCGTGGTCTGAGCGCCAGCGGAAGCCATGGCCGACACTGCCCAGTACGTCGCTGCTCACTTGAGTATCGCTCTTCCCTTGTCCTACAGTTGTATCATAAGGGCATACCCACTAGCGGTCGCCTACTGCATGGTATATTCACTCTGCGCGAAAAAAAAAAGTTATATATACACGTGCACACGTTAAGTTTATCTGGATACGGTGCTTAATAAAAAAGAAGTGCAGGTGCAAGAAAAATAACGTTACAAAATTGATTCGACGTTTCAGCCTATCAAGACTCTGGAATTCCTAATATATAGAGGCATTTGTACAGCTGGGTCGTAGGGTTGCAACTTAATTCCACGTCACGCTCCAAAGAAAACACGTCAACATGCTTCCACGACCTTCATCACAAAAAGATTGTTTGTCGCACGATATAACTATTCTGAAGCCGATAAACTTGGGCGTACCTGGCGGCGATCATACGACTATCTCGCTGTTGTGAACGGTCACACACCGAATTCGCACAACGCAGCTAGTGTGCGCTGATTGCATTACCGAGGTATAACGAGTAGTGCCGCGGCTATGCCAGTCAGATCCCGGTGACGATCGCTTTGCCGTCGCGGGCGGTCGCTTCCCCTCGTTTGCTGTCGCGAGACGCAGCAGGAGGCCAGCAACCTCGCAGAGACGAATATGCGGTGGAGTTGAGCCACTTGGTACGGTAACATAATTTAGGTTCTTCTTTTACCACGAAGGGACGAATTAAGACAATAAAGCGACGAGACAAGCAATCGTCTCGTCGTTTCCTTGCCTTGTCCCTTCGCGCTAAAAATCTAACATGCGATGGCCACGCGTAATGGGAGCCGGAGCGCATTGTTGACAAGAGTGCTTTGCGGAATGCCGAGAGCGAAACCGGTTCGTTCGTCCTTTGTACTTTTTCATGTTTTTTTCCTCTCGCGCACTCCCCTCCGAGCGTCAAAAAGGGCAGCTGTCGGCCGTGCGGCGGCGACGAACACCACCTGCGCCGCCGCATGACCACCACTGCTGCCCTCTTTGGCCAGCTCGGTTGTAGCAGCTAATGTGGTGACACGCAAGTTAGGAACGTGTTACTCCACCCACAGTAAATCATCGGACTTTGTTGTTCGGAAGAAAACGTCTTGCGGCAGGGATATGTTACGTGCGAACACTTGCGGTACCTTCGAGTCATCTGAAAATGCTAACGATGTTGTTTTTTGTTTTGTTGTCATATGAGAGGCAATCACTTGGAATAATTTCGGAAAACGAGAGAGAAAAATACAACGCTGGTGCAATATTGATATAAATGAGACTCTGCCCAAAACGGATTCACTGTATTTGATGACAAAATTTACGTGCTTCGTAGCAATCTCTGCACACGTACGGTTATGTATGTTAACATGCAACCGGAAAAAACCTAGCAGCTAAATGGTAGAGCATCGTGCACTTTTGTTATACATTACCAAAACGCGCCATATTCGGATATAAAGCTCTTCACCTATACCACATCAGTTTAATTACTGCGACAGCTATTGATAGCGTGAAACTACTTATTGCTTTGGCTGTGCGTCATCTCTTTTTCGTCAGGCCACTTGTTCATGCCGAGCTTCACACAGCTTAGAACTATGTTCATCACTGCACGCCACTCGGGACCGAACTCACGTGTTCGTTTCGGCAGTGAGCAGTTGATGGCCCGACACTCTAAATGTACTGAGCAACCGCACGGCATTCGAGCTGGGCAATTTCTACTTTGCAGGCATCGGCAGGCAGTGCATCAGGCTAGCTGAGGTGTGACGCATAGTGGGCGTATACTACGTTATGAGGAACTAATAATAATAATAATGACAGCCTACCTTACTTATGATCGGTTTCCTTTGAATTTTCATTTATTTATTTTTCCTCTTTTCCCACTGTTAGCCATAATTTACCTGTCTCACCTCAGTGTTATTGAGTCATTTTTTGAGCTATACACCATCGTATAGGGGTAGCATGTCCGATCTGATAAATTACTTCATGCTGATAGATTACTTCAGTGACGGAATAATTTCTACATCTTGCTGTTCTTTTCTGCTAAAAAAAAAAGTATATTGGGGTCATTCCATGCCAAATCACCCAGCGTTTTTCCGACCATCACAAATATGGCTGAAAAAATTTCCACGCTTTTCTTGAAGTTCAAAACTCGTTCTGCTCGTTTATTTTTGTTGCCAAAAATTTTCCCGCCTGTTTGTGAGAGAGTGTAGTTTTGCGCCGACTGAGCTAAAGGGCATCAAATAACAATTTTTTTCAAAGGGCGTTTGTAGGATGCGCTCAATAAAATGGTATTTCCGGCAAGCTAATGAAGTGATGTAACTGTAAAAATAATTACTTATTTATGTATATCGATTCTTCGAGGGCTTTTCGCACGAGCAAAATTGAATAAAGTTGCAAAGTTTGATATTTTTTTCCAGAAACAAGGCAAATTCAAAGGGTAGAAATTAATTATATACTTGGAGGCTGTTCGACATACTACAAAAGAAAAATAATTTAGTTGCTGAAGGTGTAGCAAATCGTCTGAAAAAAAAAATTGCGAATTTCACTTTTTTTTGAGAAAAGCTCTGTATTCATCGTAAAAAAACTTGCCTTGGTGGTCGGACTAAAAATATCCACGATACTTCATTTGAAAGCTCTATGTATTAGCTGAACATAGACAAAGTTACAGAATGGCATTATTTTTATAATTTGAGAAATATATTTTTTTTAATTTTGTATCTCCACCAGCTTTTCGCCGACGTAACTCAAGCGGCATGAAGCACTCGCAAAGGCAATCTTCAGTCCATGCCCACTGACCTGGGATGCAGACGTCAAACATGGTGCTGTCTATAAAGTAATGGAAAAGGAAATGGGTTGCTTTATAGACAGCACCATGCTTGACGTCTGCATCCCAGGTCAGTGGGCATGGGGTGAAGATTGCCTTTGCGAGTGCTTCATGCCGCTTGAGTTACGTCGGCGAAAAGCTGGTGGAGATACAAAATTTCAAAAAATATTTCTCAAGTTAAAAAACAATACCCTTCTGTAACTTTGTCTATGTTCAGCTAATACATAGAGCTTTCAAATGAAGAATCGTGCATATTTTGAGTCCGACCACCAAGGCAAGTTTTTTGACGATGAATACAGAACTTTTCTCAAAAAAAGTGAAATTCGCAATTTTTTTTCAGACGATTTGCTATACCTTCAGCAACTAAATTATTTTTCTTTTGTAGTATGTCGAACAGCCTCCAAGTATATAATTAATTTCTACCCTTTGAATTTGCCTTGTTTCTGGAAAAAAATATCAAACTTTGCAACTTTATTCAATTTTGCTCGTGCGAAAAGCCCTCGAAGAATCGATATACATAAATAAGTAATTATTTTTACAGTTACATCACTTCATTAGCTTGCCGGAAATACCATTTTATTGAGCGCATCCTACAAACGCCCTTTGAAAAAAATTGTTATTTGATGCCCTTTAGCTCAGTCGGCGCAAAACTACACTCTCTCACAAACAGGCGGGAAAATTTTTGGCAACAAAAATAAACGAGCAGAACGAGTTTTGAACTTCAAGAAAAGCGTGGAAATTTTTTCAGCCATATTTGTGATGGTCGGAAAAACGCTGGGTGATTTGGCATGGAATGACCCATTTTCAAATGCAAATACTGCGTACCTGTGGCAAAATCACAATTTAAATACATTGTTTTTGGTACGCAGATTCGTTAAAGTGCTCGATATTGTGTATGAAAAGCTTAGTATAAACAGTCTCTCATTGCAAAAATATTGATCCAATTAGTTCGAGGCAGTATTTACCTACGTCTCTCTCTCACTGTCTTCTATTTCGCGCAGCATTCTGGCAGCAATTCAAATTATACTAAGTTAAGCGTGTCCTTGCGTCGTAAAAATTAGATGTATTGTTTACACTGCACCGATCGAGACACGTGATATGTGTGATCGCTTGCTTTGAGGAGTGTTCTTTTTTTTTTTCCGTGAGCATTAATAGGATCCGAAAGCTCTTTCTGTGCGTTGAAAGTGACACAACTATGTAGTCCCTGCAGGCGCGCTTTCGGCTCGAGCGATGTCTCGCATAATATAATTTTTAATATTTTTTATAAATTTTGCATTATATATATACGAGCACGCGTATACACGTGTGTCAGCTAACGGATGTGCGTATGCTTCTGATGAACTCGTAGCGCTTCTTACTTAGCGTCGCGTTAGCGAAGGCATTCGGAGGCCACATCATATAGCGACACTGCGAGTGAGTACTTCAGGTTAACTTTTCACAATGGAAGCGTGGATTCACCCCAGGGTGATAAGGCTCGTGTGCACATTTTGTTCTGTCGTTACGCGGTGTTTGTCTGAAGGTGATAGGCCTGTGGTATCGTCTCTGATCACCTCGTGACGGCTGGCTATCGCGCCGGACGCCCCATGCTTGGGGCGTCCGGGTCTACGATATATGCACAGGCCGCATCCGCTAGACTCTTTTGCTCGTGAGAGTGCCGCGACCAGCGCCGGCAGATTTCGGGTATCAGCTGGTATCGAAAAAGCTCATTTTAAATCTTGTTCTTTTTGTGTTGAGTGCATACAGAACAAACAAGGTCTATTCAAATAGGTCGCGAAGCTTCGGGCGAAAAACGGTTCAGAACCTATTGCCAACGACACCAGCAAGGGGAGTTATGGGTGGTGCGATTGAAGCGCGACTATGTTTGGAGGGAACAAACACTAATAGCGAAAAACCAAGTTTTATTCAAACGTAAAGCAATCTTTATGTTTTACAAATTACATTTATTTCCCGAACAATATTATGTAGGCGCAATGTGCCAAGAATGTACGACGGTGTGTAATTCTTACGAAAAACCTTTTTCTTAGCGCCCCCTGAAGAGAGGTGCACGTCGTTGTCATTCAGTGCAGCCCTTGGGGTGCATGGAAAGGCGCGATCGTAAGTTCGTCTGCGGTGACACGCCCCCTCAGATGTTCTGGTGTTTCGCACTTGCATGCGTTCTGTGAATTAATGTGGTTAGAATTTGATTTTGGTATGCGCGAAGTTGCGAGGTGCGTTTCATCGTTGGTGAACTTGTTGGCTACGGTGTTCAACGGACAACGGCACGAGACGGCTAACATTTCACGCCGAACGCTTTCCTCGGTACTCGCGGAAACGATGTGGTGTTCCAAGGATGCAATAGCAACACGCGTACGCCTGGCGAGCCCTCTCTTCTAGATAAGACACCGGGGCAACGGTTCGGAGTAGTGTGCTTGCTGGATTTTCATGGATCAGTATTCCTGCGGCCCGGTTTCCTTCGTGTACGCGCGGTGCCTACTGTATTTCCTGTTATCGGTGAGCAGATCGCTAAGTTATCTGTCGCGCTACAATCCCTACAATTCGCATGTCTTGGTACGTTACACGTAAGGTTAATTTATCGGAACAAAAGGGAAGACATAGTACACGTAGTGTACGCACGTTTTGTACTTATGACATTTGTTGCTCATTGTGTAGGGTGTGTTAAATTGCGTTATTGTGATCATTGAATAAAACTGAAATATCATTATTTTGGCGTGACCAGGCGTCATTTCTTCTCGGTAGAACTGAAGCACACATGAAATGCGCTCTTTAAGTCCCCTGCGCGTGTGCGAAGCAAATAAACAACGCTGCAAACATCAGAGGTACGCTGATGCCTATTTTATTCACGCTGTGGAAGATGGCACGAACGCAGAATAAAAGCTCAGAGAATAAAGTTTCCTGGTAAAACCAAGGCGAATCGCACGACGGTACACTTAAACACCGCTGTTTAGTCACGGTCTATATTAGTTTAGCTAGCGTTGGCTGCAAGCGCATTCGCGAAGGGCTTGCCGGCTCGCCGTAGCGCGAGTCCTTAGCGATCAGGGGCCTAAGAAAAATATTTTGAGGTCAAATTTCGCGCTAGTGCCAACAAAATGACGCCACTTTTTTACCGGATATTGCGTCACATCCGCTTTATTTTTTTGTTCCGCCGGAAGTGTTCTTTCCTCACACAGATGGCGCTAAGCCCCATGAGCAGCTGATGAGCAGCCATTTTCTGAACGTATGGGCTTCTATGGAAGCTTCGCTACCATTTACATTTACCTTGGAACAAAGCTTTCCACATGCGCGAAAGTATAGTTCTTGTATTCTTACAGTAGACTTTTGGCTCCGTGGACGCTTATTTGACGACGATGAAGCTTGATACACGATGAGGTGCACGGGGCAAGCGTGTTAGTGACGAGGGTACTCCGCTCTGTGCCACCATGTAACGGCATATGAAAGGAAGGGCATGGTGCTCAGCAAACGATGTGGGCTTATAATGAGATTGCTCATGCAACCCAACCACGCCCTGAGCCGACAAACAATCTGTCTAATAAGAACATGCGAGAGGAGAGGTTATCAAATAACGTATCGACACGTTATAGCGCGTGTCATATAACGCGTCATATATCGTGAGCGTCGCCCTGTGTAGCGCCGCTAGACGGTGATCTGATTGAGTCTGTAGCGCTGCAGATGGGTCGTTTTTGTCCTCGCTCTATGCAGCGAATGATGCTTGCTTTGGACAGTGTTCTGCAGCGATTTGCGCCGGTATCCGACTACCCATAGGCGCAACTAACTCGTAGTTTGCTGTACGTATACAGGCTGTGCAAGGCAAATAACCGTGCGAGCAATTTAAAAAAATAACCGAGAGCGTATTGCACGAGGGTGCGGATTTGATTCCCTCTGCGGCCACATTGTGATAGGGGCAAAATGAAGAAGAACAACCCGGTAGATTCTTTTATTCATGCATGGCACGTTCAAGAGGCGCAGGCGATCAAAATTGTTCATGTGTGGACCATGTGCTAAGGCGATCCTCATATCATATCGTGGTATTGGCACGTGAAACTGCAAATTCATTTTTTAAAGCTGAATATTTTTATGTAAAAAAAAAGTTTAATAGCGCCAGGCTTTGCTGCAGAAAACTTGTAGCAGGTTCCTAATTTCTACGCGTTTGCGCAGCACATTGACGCCGCGTACGCCGGCATGTCTTCAGCTGGAGCGCCTCCTTTGTCAGGCAGCGCTTTATGAAGCCATTGTTGGCGGAGCGGCACGGAGTTTGCAGTTTTCCGTAGTGTGATAGTAACTGTATTAAAGCGGCAGTCGAAAGATTCGGCGTGATCTGGGCCACAGCTGTTGCTTTCTCGCTGCCTCGCTGTTCGGCAGAACACCTGCAAAAGCAACCGCTGCCTCTGCGGCAGAATGGAACGGAACGAAAACGAAAAAAAAAAGATATTTTTGACCGGAACGAAAACGTAACCGAAACTTTATTATTTCGTTCCGGGGCGAAACCGAAAATTTTTAAATCGTTTTTCGGTTCATGAGAAAACTTGGGAATCCGGAACAACTGAGGTCATGCAACCTGAGTAATTATGCATATCACAGTGTACAGTATTAGCGCGTACCTCAGGCAGGAATTCCAATGCAAAGATATGTTGAAATTGTGCGAAAAATGAAAAAGAGTGGCAACCAGAGATGTTTATATTAACGCAAGTGGACTTTTGCGCGCCTCTCACGCAGGCCAGCGTGGAGAGGACATTGTCGGCGCTAAAGTTTGTTACAGCGAAAGCTGTTATGAGATCACAACAGCCGATTTTGGCGCACCGCCGCCGCTATCTGTAACCGCTATCGCGTGAAATAAGAAAAAAAATGAAATGAGAAACAAACTTCTAGGATCGGATGTGATTTTAACCCGCGCCCTCTGCGTGGCAGTCGCGTATTCCACCACATTGCCACGCTGGTGCTTGTAGTCCTTCGCAATAATACAAAAATACTCTTACAGGCACCATGTCGGGCAAGGAATGGTGTTAACATATGTAATATAGCGTGGCAGAAGAGTGAAATGACAACCTGGCGTCACACAATGTGAATTGTGCAACGAGTCGGTTGTTGAATGCTTCCAACCCATTACAAAGGGCCCAGCCATAGTTCTTCATCCTCATCAGCCACCGCACAAAGTTCACATAATGCCTTACAGATGTGTAGCGGGTACCACGATTCTCCGAAGAATATCGAGAAATGGCATAGCGGGTGCTTCGCTACTTCAGAAAAATTACGATGATTTATGGCGTAATGGGTACCTTGCATGTGTATTTGTATTAGTTGCCCCAAGAGAGTCTACAACGGGCTGTAGAAAAGCCGCTCTTCCAGCTTTCGCTGTGGCTGTGCTGCCTGTTCCGCGCAGGCCTGGCGATCTTTCTATCAGAACAGCGGTCTCGCACATCAGAGTATACACTCAATGACGTGCTGCTTCTGAGATCGAGCGCACTCCCTTGACGCAAAGCATTGAGCCCACTAAAAAAAAAAAATCGTAGTTGACTTTTGAGATATATAAATACTATGACTTTGAAGGGTACTGGTTTGTGCTAGTTGGTAGGATTTCGTGGTACAGTTACTCCCGCTCTGAAGAACGTGGGAAGAACGTGTTTTACCCCTGTCTCACTTTCTTAAGAGGAGCGCAAGTAACTACATCACACATCCAATGTTTTTTATGGTTACTTTAACTTCAAATTTTTGCATAAAAAAACCGTTACGGAACATTGTTTTTTTTTTCGTTCCGGAATAGAAACGGAAGGGAACTTTTTGTGGTGGAACGAAACTAAAACCGACACGAAAGACATTTCGTTCCGACACCCTGCTCTGCCGAGCACCGCCTCCATGAAACGCCGTTTCGCCGTTACATCCTACATAACCCATGCACGCCACACATGAAGTGCAGCGCAGCACAGCTTGAATAGACTGAAGCTGCGAGTGTAAAGATGTGTCATCGCTTAGAATGCGTTAATTACGGGAAATAACATACGGTGGAGTATTTGATATAAGCAAATCGGTCGCGCTTATGAGGCGCCGGTCGCTTCTCTAATTATATGCACCCAGTCGTCATATTATTCGCGCACGCAACTATACTGACGAACGGCGTAGAGTGAATGGGTGCTGGGCGTCATTGCTTCCGCCGCTTAACCCGCAGCCCTAGTTTCACTTCCTTCACCTGCTTCCGCCGCGTGGCTCGGATCGGCGTCACTTGGCTGCAGCAGCCGGTCGTATACACGTCGTGCAATGACTTCGGCCACTCCATGCAGCCTCCTGTTTCCCGTCAGCGTGGAGAGCTCGGAAAGCGCCGAGTTCGACTGCGTGGTGATCGTCGGCACGGGCTTGGACGCCACGAACCTGCAGGGTGGCATCCTCGACAAGTACCGCGAGCCCCTCGTCGCCTACAAGCAGGCGAGTAAAGCTTGTTTCACTCACTCGTACACGTGCGCGTTTGCGTAACTCGTCAGACACGCGACACCTCGAGCTGCAGCGACTCTGTAACGGTGAACGGCCTCGAGTCAGGGTCGTCTTGGTTGCTTGAAACAGATTGCGCTCTGCAGCATCGATTCCTTCCCTGAGGGATCGACTATGTACACTTCTTTCTGCAGTCTCGAAGACTGCGGAATGAAGACGATGAGTTCGATGATCGACCAGAGTGTTCTCGTCATCGACTCGATTGTATACAGTGTGTACCGTCTCACAAACGTTCTCAGCTGAGCGACGGTTCCGTCTGGTAATCCAGAGCGCCGAGCGAGGTTTTAACCAGGGTTTACCTAATTGTTTTCACCAAAAACTTGAAAAAGGTAGTGTAAGAGGATACGTATTGGAAAAGAGTGGGCGGGGAGCATTAGGGCAGTAAAAATTTCGCATCAGGGTGTTTGTGTGCGCCCTCTTCTATGGGCCCGTCCGTAGAGGATAAATAATTGCAATGACTGCTTGCGCTGTAACAGAGAGCTGGAGAAGTCAATCGTGCCGTATCCAAGACTCTTGCAGCCCACGTCTGAAGCGAGCACACGCTTGAAATGATTATTTTTATAATCGCACGATTTGTCACTCCATTTATTTTGACTGAGTGTTTTAATTAAGCGCGGGCACGAATTTCGTTTCAGATACGGCGCAGCCAGCCGGTCGTTAACGCTAACTTCAGCGGAATCGTTTCGCGATGTTTGAACATTTATATGCCTTCCGTTCTGCCTGTATCCGTCCTTGTCGCAGTAGCGGAGCGATTCGCGAGCCTCGCGCGTAAATAAAAAATGTAAAGGTCTGTGCCTTAATTGCAAACTTTTGCGATCATTAGGAATGGCTGGAAAAGAGCGGAATGTCCATTTGGTCGTCCAGGGCAATAATTCGCTGTCACATGTTAATCGAAGGAGCCTGAGGCCGATACATTGATTCTACCTTACTTCACGAAACGCTTTCTTTTTTTATTTTATCGGCGCGGGCTGAGTTGTAAATGACGTTCGGTGATTAAAAACTCTGTAAGCATTCCAACTGCTAGTCTGAGAGATTGAGGAAAGCTTTTTGCTTTCTCTCGCTTTTTCCTGTACGTTTGATGTTTGCATTTTACTGCTGTACGAAAATGTGTACCGTGTTAATTGTTCCGTTTTTGTAAAATCATGTCTTGCGTTTGGTTTCGCCTTCGCCTTGCAGGTAGACAAAAATGCTGAAGACGAGGTGTTTGTTCTGAATCTGCCGGAGAAGTTTAGCATCAGACGCCTCGTAAGTTTTCTCGTCGAAAGTTCAGGGGGCAGCAGTTCACAATCGCCGTTTTCTCGTGCTTAGGTCTATTCGCCGACCGGACCGCTGAACCGAGACTTCGACGATGTGCGTGCCTTCGCTGACGCTGCCTGCAAAGGTGTGAAAAGGTCTGTGTGTAAATTTTCGACACTCTTCTTGCATATACTGCTGGAGGAAAAAGAGTTTTAGCAATCGAAGTACACCACTACGATGCTAGCGGAGTCAATATTTCCGGCAAGTGATCGGTGGTGTTTCGAGTAATCTCCGCAGCATAGGGAAGCGGAAACCACATCGGTGGTGTCCAGAAATGTGTTCGAAAATCTTCAAAAATAAGGGAAGTGGAATATTTGCTCGCTGCCTTCATAATTACTTTCTGTGTAGCCGCCGTAGTCTTAAGATGCCTCGGACGTCATTTGCGGTGGTAAATGAATAAATTAAATTGGTTATCTTTTATTTAGTAGAGACAGGCGGTTGGGTCAAAAGGGAAAATTAGAAGTTCTTCCTGCGAAGAGCCCATTGTCGCTTTCTGATTTCGAAAAATCGGCGTCTGGTAATTATTGCAGAGTAATAAAATTCGACCAAATTCACAGACGAAACTGAAACCGAAGCGCCGATAAGCGCAACTAGTATACGACTCGAATGACGTCACCGTTCACGACAACGATTGCAGTGCTGTTATTCTGCGTTCGTTAACGTACGTGCGACATGCGTGCCACACTCGCAAGCGCAGCCCGCACACCTACGAAGCGAAGTCGATCGACGGTTGATATAACGACGTTAGCTCATTCTTGATATCTCGGAAGAGCGACTCCAATTCTCGCATTTGGTCTGACCGTTTGCCTCCACTAGTTCATTTAATTTCCTTCATGACCGTCGTAATCGATGGGTCGGGTCATCTTAAAGCCCCTGAACCACCTGCGATAATTGTTTAACCTTTCACGTAAATGCGCGCATGGAGTTTAGAATGCCGTCACGATCAACAATGCCAAACGCGGCCGCGCTACGAGCCGCGGCCGCCGCACAAATTCCTAGAAACAGTCCCTTCTACATTCCGTGCCTTTCGGCATTCCTCATCCCCTCAACGGTTCGCCGTGACGTCACCGTGTCGTCTGCTCCTCATGTACAACACCTGTTTGTCCGCTCGCAGGTACGCGCTTGCTGC
Source organism: Rhipicephalus sanguineus (assembly GCF_013339695.2). Classification (NCBI taxonomy): domain Eukaryota; kingdom Metazoa; phylum Arthropoda; class Arachnida; order Ixodida; family Ixodidae; genus Rhipicephalus; species Rhipicephalus sanguineus. The sequence goes on along the minus strand of NC_051176.1, from coordinate 201,093,600 downwards.
TCTTCCTCCTCGCATGGCGAGTAGGAGCACTCGGCCAGGAGGAGAGACGAGCCGACGAAAGGAGCTTAGCGAAGGAAAGAGCGAAACGAGCGAGGGCTTCTTTTGCATCATCAAACGCGTGTAACTCCGCTATGACGGCACCGTTTCGAAAAATTCTCACGGCTGCGTGCTCGTTGTAGACTCGTGCACAACTGCAACACCACAACTAAATTTCCCTCTGCGATGGGTAGTTTAGGAATCCTTCAAGACGTTTGCCGCTATAGAAAAGGTAATTATGAAAGCAGCGATCAAATAATCCATTTCTCCCTATTTTTGAGGATTTTGGGCACATTTCTTGAAACACCCTGTGTAGTTCAACTACTGTCACTGACGTACATGCACTTTCTCAGGGCCACGGCTGCGGGCAGCACCAAGCCTCTCGTGGTTCTTCCAGCCAAGTCCGGAAACTTCAACAGCTATGACGTGGTCACGGTCCTCGGCACCCTGCACGGACTCTACGTGGTGAGGGCACTGTCGCGAATGTATACAGCGCCCAACAGAGCTGTATATTAATGACTACCGTTAGCACTACTCACCCTATGTTTCCTTATTGACAAATGGATTCCCAAGCTTTCATCGCGCGTTCTGTCTTTTTGCTTTAACAATGTTGCGTTTCACTCGCAGCCCTTGGAGATCCGGGAGGATGTTCCAAGCCGAAAACAAAAAGTTACTCGGCTAGGCTTCGCCAACTTCCCAGCGACGGTGCCGAACGGCGACAAGGCCTTCGCGCTTGCTTTGGCCATCGAGCGAGCCAGGTAAGCGCTTCTCGAGATATGTGCTGAGCATAGGCGTGCGCAGAGTCCCCCTTCGGGGGGAGAGGGACGAAGGTTCATCACAGCGCCCACCCTCCCTATTAAAGTATGGGGTAGACCTTGCGCCCCCCCTCTTAGATGACAAGGGGGGAGAGCCCCATGCCCCCCCCCCCCCCCCCATGCGCACGCTTAAGGTGCTAATTGATGATTAAAGGAAAGCCGCACCTTCTCAGGTCAGCAGCATACTCGCATCAGTGCAGAAATACCTGGTCTTTTGGGTGTGCCGGCGTTGTGACTTAAGCATACGCCGTTCTGCAGGATCGTGTGCCGGGACATCGGCGGCAGCGACCCCGAGCGCATGGCGGCGCCCCGTGTGGCCGAGTACGTGCAGCAAGTGTTCAAGAATTCGCCGGTCAACGTGGAGGTGCTTGCTGACGACGGCCGCATTCTGAAAGAGTACCCGCTGCTTGCCGCCGTCAACAGAGCAACAAAAGGTACAACTGTACAGGGTGTTTTTTTTTTTTAGACAATACAGATTTTTTATAAAAATCCTATGACAGCAATGTTCCTGTTGTTTTCGCACACGAACTCCACGTCGAGGCGGAAATACTTTGCCGCAGTTAAAATGACCATGTGGTGACTAATTAACAAAGCTCGTTAATTAACTTTTTAATTATTGACTTGAGGGCAGGTGTTTACATTACAAAGTTGTAGTGCGTGCCAATTTATGGCATATCTATTTTTTAGAAACCTCAGAAGTTGCACGTAGTTCTTGATATCCGTAATCGCATTTCAAGGGTGAAATCGTAACTGATCACGCAAGGCGCGCACGAAGCGCGACCGTTCTGCTACGTCAGACCACAACTACACGTCACGTGGGCGTGACGAAATTTGAATGACGGCGCGCCGCGGCCGTATGCTTTCGTGAAAAGCTGCAATTCATCTCACTTGTGCCCGCGCATCGCCCAACTTTTGCGCGTAGTGTTTGGTGCTTATCTGTTTATTTCGAACTGTGCACAAGAAAACCGCAATATAAAAATTTTCTTTGTCTGGGAAGCATAAAACTCGGGGGAGGCAACTGCGGCGTCTCTTCTTGCAGACAGGCTAAGTCGTTTTTCGCGCCTCTTTATAGTTCAAGAAACAAATAGGCACCACCCATCGCACGCAAACGTTAAGCTGTCTACCAGTGTATTTCAGAATGCTTGCCGATTTTTCTGACCAGATTCTGCTTTGGCGCACCTTCGTTGAAATTTCATCACTTCCCTGTCACGTGTTATTCCGGTGTTCCGCCGTGCTTTGTGCGCGCCGGACGCGATCAGTTTCGATTTTGCCCTTGAAATTCAATTATGAATATCTTGAGCTACGTGCAACTTTTGTGATTTCTAAAAAATAGGCATGCCATAAATTGGCACGCACTACAACTTTGTGATATAAACACCTGCCCTCAAGTCAATAATTAAAAAGGTAATTAACGAGTTTTTGTTAATTAGCCGCGTCAACGTCATTTTAGCTAGGGGAAAGTATAGAGTTGATGTGCGAAAACGAAAGGAGCCTGACTGTCATAACATTTTTATAAAAAATCTGTATTGTCTAAAAAAAAACACCCTATATATATGCTCACGGTATTTGTCTTCTGCGCGGTCCTCCGTTAATATGCGCACGATAGTACAGGTTCGTTCAATATAAATTATGGACCTCTTATGTTAGCTTAGCAGGTATCGCGCTGCTAAGCGCGAGGAGGAGGTTCGATTCCCTTCCTCGGCGGCTGTGTTCTGATCGAGACGAAATGAAGAAAAAAAAAAAAACACCAGCGTACACTTAGGTGCATCTTAAAGAACCCCAGGTGGTAAAAATTAACCCGGACTTCCCCACTAGGGCGTGCCCTGTAATAGTATCGTTGTTTTGGTACGTAAAACCCCATAATTACGAGATGAATTGCGAATGGATTTCTTTTTGCACTTGTTTCAGCCGTTTCAAGGCATCATTGCAGGATGATACACCTTACTTACACTCCCGAGGGGCCGATCAAGAAAACCCTGTTCATCGTGGGAAAGGTGAGAATCAGGGGCCTTATAGTTTACTGCTTAATTGCGCAACTTATGCTCAACACAAGCAAAATACCGTGCCGAACTTCGGCTTTCACCAGTTTCAATACTGCTGTTCTATACAGAGCCATTTAAAGGGTCTCCAATATTCGCTGATTCTGTTCAGCTCGGGCATAGCGTGTATAGGCGTCAGTACAATATCAGCATTGCAAATTCCGTGAAGGCGCGAGTGCACAGCAATTTAAAGACCATCGCTAGATGTCCGCATCTCATTCGCATGGGATGAAACCTATTAAAAAAATGCTTTGTTCTGGTTAGGTGTGTTTGATACTACAGTAGCAAGAACATCACTTCAATATTTCAGTTGCTTGTAATCATTTCCAATCACATTCCAGCTCGATAATTTAGCACACCCTTTCCGCTCTCGATATTTTTTATTGTAAGATCGAGGATCCCCAGGACTGAAAAATACGAACGAATATCTCAGTCAGTGGCGAGATTACTCCGAAATGTTAGGCCAAGGTAAACATCATCAAACGAAAGCTTCTTTATACTTTGGTTATTCCATGAGGGTTGCCGGTTCAATAGAACTGATGCAGTCGCGCGTGCGGTTAGATGGTATCCTGGAGGCCATAGGAAAAGTCTAGGTTAAGCTTAAGGAACTTGCACGAAATAGATCTCAGTGGCGTTCATGCACGCATGGTGTCAGCACGAGTCATCAGCGACTTGATGGTTCCTAACAAGTTACGGTGAACCTGTTGGCTTACACATTTAGCTGGCTGTATTGTACCGGCTTACCTTACGGTTTACAATGTGCGTAATCAAAACTATATCTATATCTCATCATAACTATATCTCATCGTTAGCTTCGTGCCTGTTCTCAATGTTTAGAGAGATGCACTTTTTAGCGACATCTATTGGGGCTGTGGACAAAACAGCTAACCTCTGCCCGCGTTGCTTCGCATGCAGGGCGTGACGTACGACACCGGTGGCGCCGATGTCAAAGCCGGTGGCCACATGGCCGGCATGCATCGCGACAAGTGCGGCGCCGCAGCCGTGGCCGGCTTCTTCAAGGTAAGCCTCCCAGGGGCGATCAGAGCTGAACCGGAGCGGCGCCCCTGCCATCAGCGCCTTCGCGCTCCAACGCGGTCGCTCGCTTACATTGTCGGTGCGTCAAGTGGAAGAGCGAATGGGGAAATTGCGTACTGTACGATGACATACTAACGTCATTGCTTCGGGGGAAAAAAAAAAAGTCCGAGGGTCTCTTAGTGTCGATGTGTTAAAGACTGCAACGTCAGCTCAGAATCTGTCGAGCTCTTTGGCTGGTCGTGTCTAACTTCGTGCTTGTCGAGCCTCCTCTCTTTGCATACCACCTCGGCCTACCACACAATACACTAGGCCCTGTCTGAACGTCTTCCATTGCACGCCCTTTCCGCGTTATTCCATAACCGTCAGTATAGGCCGAGTCGCGCGAACGCTGCAGACGAAGTGAACGCGGGCCTCGAACCTCGCTTGAGAGGTCACGTGATATTTTTTGTACGCTTTGGAGTCGACGCGCTGAGAATGGGAATGAGAGCAGCATTTTTTTTTTTTTGCTTAGAAACGTATTCATCATTTTATTACGACTCTCCTCCATTTAACGTTTAAATGTCTTCAGCCGATTCCCCACCATGTGCCAGCGAATTACCTAATCCCATAACTTTTTTTTCTATTCATCTGCCACCACCGACTCTAATTTCGTTAACGTTGGCGCTCGTTATGTTATCTAAATGGGCAACACGCTCTCTGTTTCATGAGGCACGTTATGTTTTCGCACGCGTCGGTGGCTTGCTTCATCTGTCATACGCATCACATAATTTGGAGAATCCACACTCGTTTGGTCTCTCATCCATGCCTTCGTGTTCCTGCCTTCCAACGTTGCGCCTGTCGCTTTCGTTTTCCCTTCCACAGCTCGTGTGCAGCCATTAATAGCTTTCAAGTTTCTTCGTTATAGCATCCTATTTTTGGGCCGCATGGATTTGTAGTTGGATGCATTGGGGATGTACTTTCATTTTCAGCGATTTCGCTGAGCTCATCTAAATAATCAAGAAGGACGTCTACTGCGCTTCAGGACGTGTTTATTTTGCAGATTTGTCCCCCTTATCGTCCAGATCCCCGTGCGACCTACAGATAAACGTATTTGTTCAGTGACTTATGAGTGACTATTGACTACCGATTACGAAAACTTGTTCTCTCGCAAGTCCAGGACTACTTTCTTTACTGAAGCAGCGTTCAGTGCATAGATTATCCCCATTCATGTACAACGGTGGTTGCATCTTATATTACGCTCGGAACACGGTCCTTCATTTCAAGCCTGACTTGAACAAAAGTAATCATCTTGTCGTATGATGCGTGTACACAGAAATATATAACACACTCACTCACTCCATTCATTCATGATTAATCTGGATCTCCCACTACGAGATATATTGCAGCGCCAGTGTTGCTTCGTGACGTTAAACAGAATAAATAAATAAACGATAATGATAATCAACCAATCTCACTGAACATCGGAACAATTTCATGGTATACTCGTGAAGTATTGCAATAGAGTGCATATGAATCGGTAAATATTGATGTCAGTAATTTTTCGTCGTAAATGTCTACTGTCGTAGGTGCTGAGCGAGCTTCGTCCCAAGGGCGTGAAAGTGTACGGTGCTATGGCAATGGTCCGAAACAGCATCGGCTCAGGTAAGCTGTCTACATGCCCTATTGCTCAATCCACTTCTGTTTTGAGCGCTAATGGTTCGTGGCACATTTGATGAACGTTAGAGGCGTCCCACTATATTTCTACTCTTTAATGAATGTAATGCGCTGCTTGATGCACAAAGAGTTTCTTAATCGCATGTAATGTACCGCTGGCATGATAGAAGAAGCTTACACACGATACACACGACCGTTTCCTCCCCCCCACCCCTCTTCTTTTATGTAGAGAGTTTAAAGAGCTTGTAGCTTTAAGAATACCGCTTACGAGGCGAAATATTAATTTTCGTTTGGTCATGCATGGGACGCCTTCGCGGCCGCACTTCGTTTGTGTGAGCAGACAACCCCAATGCGAACACATGCATGCTTTACTGGAAGAGCAGCTCGCATGCACGTGCCGCTGCTCAGCGATGAACCCCTGGTCAAACTTTCTCGTGCAGAGTGTTACGTGTCTGACGAGATCATCACATCACGCGCGGGGGTGCGCGTCAGGATTGGAAACACCGACGCCGAAGGACGTATGGCCATGGCGGACGCTCTTTGCGAGTTCAAGGAAAAGGTGATGCTCGTCTGATGTCGACGCGTTGTTTTTCTTTTTTTCTCTTTGTGCTAAAGTGACAGTGCTCGTTGTCGTTACAGGCACTGAATGAAGTGAATCCACGCATATTCACCATCGCTACCCTGACGGGACACGCATGCATCGCCGTTGGAGACGGCTATTCGGTAAGCGTCTCGCGCGGAGGTGGCGAACTCTGCAGCGCACAACTCCAGCGCCGCGGTAGCTTCGTGGTTAAGGTTTAGCGCTGCTAAGCTCGAAGACGTGGGTTCGATTCCCGGCCACGGCGGCAACATTTTTTTATGGGGACGAAATGCAAAAACATCCGTGTACTTTGATTTAGGTGCACGTTAAGGAATCTCAGGTTGTCAATATTAATCCGGCACTTAAAACTGCGTAACCAAATCACATTTAACCTGTTGGCTTCTGTTCCAGATCATCATGGATAACGGCCCAGCCCGTTCGAACGCCGTGAGCACCACCGTGCAAGCTGCGGGTGACGAGATCGGAGACATGTTCGAGGTGTCCACGGTTCGTCGAGAGGTTAGTTTCATTTAGGCTTTCTAAATCTCTCCGGGCCGTTTTGGGGCGTGGCATATTAACATAACGTCTTGATAATGGGTCGCAATGATTATTAGTGGCGCATGATTCAAGGTGTTGTGCGTCTCGTGGCTATACCACATAAAAAGACAGGTCGGCCTCTACTTCGTGCATGCTCCTGTCGTACATTCGTGGCTAACATAATTTGCTTCTGCGCAGGACTTCAACTTCGTGCGTGGTCCGTCAGAGTACGAAGATCTGATTCAGTGTAACAACGAGCCGTCGTCGCGCACTCCGAGGGGTCACCAAATGCCGGCCGCTTTCCTCATCAAGGCATCGGGTCTGGACAAGGTTTGTCTCCCTTTCGCTAGCTTCTTATAAGTTCGCATAGGCTGAGTCGGTTCGCTATATCAGAAAACTACTTTCTTCTAGTAAGTTGGCGACAATGAATGATTTTCTCCAACTTTGTTACTATTGTCATTATTATTATTTTTTTTGCAACGATCAAATAAATTAGACTTTCTGTATATAGTTCGCACAGTCTTTGTTGAAAGTGCGGAGGCCACTTCGCCACTGGGGCTGTGCAATCTCCGTGTTCCTGCGGTATATAAGGTAACTTATACCACGCTGTAACAGGAAGTTAAGAAATGCATGCTTGTTGGTTTAGTCTGTATGACATTTTAGTCGCGCTAAAAGGCGAACAATACACGAAGAAGACGGGACGGGCGATTGGCGTCCGTGCTGTCTTCTTCGTGTGTTGTGCCTTCCTTCTTCGTCTTCTCCTTCCTCTTTTTTTACGCTACTAAAATGTCCGCTCGGGTCACTGCTTGCTCTTCGGAACCATATAAAACATTGGCCTCGTTACACCTGGTTATACTTCCTCCCGCAGCTGCGCAGTGCCGTGTGCGCAGAAGCTTCCTTGTGATCGAGCCCACTTTCGACGGTTATTGCAATGTCTATATGCAGGCATTGACCGGTATTGATTTTAGCCGCGGAATTTCTGCTCGCCGCTTCAACGCTCGAGCGATAGGGCCTCTGCTTTGATGCACGCGTTCTTGTTCTGATAAACTGGAATTGCATTTGTTCGCAGCACGGCCTGGATTCCGAGCGACCGCTCTGCTACTCTCACATCGACATCGCCGCCAGCTCGGGACCGTTCCCAGGCGTGCCGACGGGCGCTCCCATCGCGGCTCTCACTCAGGCTTATCTTTTGGACTGAATCTGCGGGACCTCCCTCGTCATAGGCAACCGTGGGGATGTATTACAGGCCAGATTAGTATACACACATGCCAGCCGGAGCAGGAAATGAGATTATGTCTGTTTTATGATTCTCTCAGTGGCCAGTGATTTTTATAAAAATGATTTACAAGCGTGCAGATATACCCATCGAATGAATTTACTCGAGGTTATTTTATCGGTTGGAGCTGCTTTTAAGCTTTATTTGTGCCTGTACTGATGAAATAAAATAAATATTGGAACAGCACTTTACTTGGAACGAGTTGCACATACTTGATTCGCTGATAACATATGAAAGATTCCGCTGTTACCAGCAATACAATTCTTACTTCGTAATCTTAAATTGTTTCCTCTCTCTTTAGGTCGCTTGATGGTGATGAGAGAGAGTTTAGAAAACGTGGTGCCATTATGGTGCTCAATCGAAAATGTAGTTTACCTGTTTGGATGATTATGTCAGACTGAGTGCAGAGCAAAAATAGCTCGTTTTTTTTAGGTTACTGTAGTTTAAGACGGGAAGTATAGTTAGCGCACTTGAAAGAAAAGATGGGACGCAAAAACATGGCCGATCCCTCTGTCATAGGAATCGGTATAACACGAAAGTGAAACGTCTCTTCACAGACGTAGTTGAGCGTTTGTTGCGCATTCTTTCGCCCCAAGGACGAAGGAATGAATGCTACAGCAACAAATTGTAATGTCACGCGAAGAACGGCAAGCAGCTCGAAACTTGCAACGCGCTGCTCAAGAAGGGCGCACGGAACGAACACACACAGGATGAGAGCGAACTGTCACATTTGTAACTTATTTCTGCGTGAGCACCGCGCTCCTTTCGCAAAAGCGGCCGCTGCAGTGAGCCAAGTGACCTTCGTGCTCTCAACGCGAGACGTACAAACCACCGCGATCACGAGATAAGCGCACGCACAAGCGACCACGCCCTGTAGACACGGGCGCTCGTCGCAACGGCGACGACCTTTCAAGCGCGCTCTTCTACGCTCTTCGAGCCATTCGCGCCATCTCGCTAGTGATAACGAAAACACACTGCAACACAGATCTCTGAGTACAGCCACCCGCAAATGGTGTATATAAATAGCTCGTCGTTAGCATTGCGAAGAACGTGCCGTCCGTGGCCGAATCGTTTCGCGCTGCGGAGCGAGCGCTCGTGAGTTGGATTACCGGTGTCCGAACTTTTTCTTCTGGCTTTTTTTCTTTGCCCACTGTTAGTCTGTATATTTTAAACGTCATATCCGTGACGGAAATACGTCAGTGGAGCCGTGGTGGACCCCGGCATAAAACACTTTCGTGTTAAAATTGCGATGCGCGCGAACGCGTAAGGAGCCAGCCTCGCGGGACATCTCGCCGATGCATATATAATTTCAGCACGGCGACATCCTTGTCTATTTCGCACTCGACGAGGTCTATATACTGTATCTGTAGTCAATGTTGAAGCCACAATATGCGCAAAACTGCTCAAATTACAAAAAGTGTTCGACCCACCTCGTAAGATTTGGCTCCAATTGCGGCATAAGCAGCTACTCGCTGACTCAGATCCCACAAGGCGTGGGATCTGCCGTAATTTTTAACGCGACAGCGTTAAAGAGCTCGTATCGCAGAATTCCGATGCGAAAAATCAGCGTCGTCTGTGAGCGAAAATTAGAGATAAGATGCAAATAAAAAAACCTTCGGCACGAGTGGGAATCGAACCCAGGACGTCTACGAGGCGAGCGGGTGCTCCACCTCAGAGCCACACCCGTGTTCGAAACTGCCTCGTAAAAAAAATTGGGGGCCGCTTAAGCTTCGCCTTTAAGAGTTGAATGCGATAGCGATATCCTGCCCCTAGTGCGCACTTCGAACACTACGAGTGTTTAACAGGTTGCGCGCACTAAGGTGTGTGCCTTTGTAATGGGTAGAATGCTTTAAACCAGAAACTTTTTCGAAGCTGCGATGCACCCACTACGTGGCCTTAAGGGAATACGCGCAGTAATGTGTGTGCCTTTTGTAATGGGTGGCTTTCTTTAAACCACCAAGTCGTTAGGATATTGACATGGTGTGACGCCCGATGGCAATGTACGCTTGTACCACGCAATATTACTGCGATATTACATCTCGTACTGTGACACCTGTATGCAGGACGCGTATTTTTGGAAAGCATGAAAGTTACTTTCAATGCAGCTCCAAGCGGAGGCGTGGCTGTGTGGTAGAACACCTGCTTGCCACGCGGACGGCCTGGGTTCGATTCTCACTCGGGCCCCAGCATTTTTATTATTTTATTTTATTTGCAGCTTTTTCGATTTTTCGGTCACGGACAAGATGATTTTTCGCTCACAACCAACGGTGCCGACGCCGACACCGACGGCGGAATTTCTGCGATACGAGCTCTTTAACGCTATCGCGTTAAAACACTACATGGATGTTATGTAGTGCGAGGAGTGCCATTACCACATGTAGGAAAGAAGCTGACTTTTAAGGGCACGTTTTCGTTTGTTAGACACAATATTATTGAGAACTAGCAGACGACAATGTCAAGGAAAGTATAGGGGATGTTATTTGTAATAATTGGGATATAAATGTGAAGAAAGTAAAGTGGACGAAAAGATAACTTGCCGCCGGCAGAGACCGAACCTGCGACCTTGGAACAACGCGTCCGATGCTCTACCACTGAGCTACGGCGGCGGTCATCCCCCCGTCCACTTTATAGGGTATATATGTGGATTTAAACCTAGGAGTGTTAGTCAGCGCCGATCGCAGCCATGGCGGCGAGTGTGGAACACTTTTTCTGGCTTTTGGCGTCACGTAGCACGTGATCTTTTTACGAACTTTCTGTCCCTGCCGGCGGCAAGTTATCTTTTCGTCCACTTTACTTTCTTCGCATTTATATCCCAATTATTACAAATAACACCCCCTGTACTTTCCTTGGCATTATTGTCTGTTAGTTCTCATTAATATTAACACGTGTAATATTTCGTGGCAGTAGCGTAGAATCACACCAGGCGTCACAACATGTGAATTGCGCAACGAGTGGTTGGTTTAAAGACCCACCAATTAAAGAGCACACGGGCATAATTCATTATCATTATCAACAACAGCCTCAACAACGTGTGCAGCTGTGCAGGTGCGCGTGTTGCTTTACGGACTCGCAAACTTGCAAAAGGAAGAATTATGTCGTAATGGGCACTTCGCAACTGTACTTGCAGACGTTCATTTCCTTGCGGCACGGTTTAGGGGTCCACCGAGAAGCGGAGCCAGGCTAGCGATTCAGAAGGCGATGCGAACAGGGTTGGATTACGCTATCGCGTTCTACTCTTGAAGGCGAAGCTCAAACGTCCTCCAAGTTTTTTTTTTCTTTTCTTTTACGTTTCCGAGCCCATTGATCTTGAATCTCTGTTACCCAGAGCTTTATTCGGCAAGCTGCAAGTTTTGCGAGGCCAGGGAAGCCGTGGAACACATGTTATGGGAGTGTGACAGAGGTGGGGTTCCAGACGGAGACGCAGCCTCGAATCGAACACGCTGGGAGATTGCACTGCTCAGCTTCGCCCTCGAGGACCAACTCTGGGCCGTCCAGCGGGCCGAGGTAGCCGCCAGAGCTCAAGGGCTCGTGCCCGATGGCTAGGTGGGGATATTCGCCCAAATCCCCGAAGAACTCGCCGGACTTTTATTTTTTAAATAAAGTTGCTCTCTCTTTTTAGGTCCCTGTTTCTTAGGAGCGATTCTTGAAATAAATGACTGTAATGATGCTGAGGGAATCTCTCCGCAAACACGGCACTGCCGGTGGAGTTCATTGCAGTTCGTTAAAAATGCCATGTTTCGCAGCGATCCGAGTGCTGGCTCAGCACTCTGAGATTGAGAAACACTGAGTGTTTGTCAATTTCTAGCTCAATTCACAAAACAAAAGGGATTACTTATCCGTGTTCCGGAATCATCGTCACTTTGTCGCTCCTGAGCTCTGTTTATAGGAAGAAAAAGGAATCAGTCGACAGCGCCGGCCTTTCCCGCGACACAAAGCCTGAACTTCCTGATCTTTTTTCGAGCCTTTCAAGGAGCGAAGCCTGGGCGAGTTGGCAACGTGGCTAGATGCATTATGAAAAAAACAAAACAAAACAAAAAAACAGGAAGACTTTCGAATAGAATACTAAGGGGCTGTTGCATTCCCGAATGTACTCATGTTCCAACCGTATTTTTATCAGTTACCTTTACGTCGTTTAATACGTAGCATTATTCGGCAAGTCGGTCTGAAAGTTATCCGTCCGTGCGTGGCAAAAAGAAAGTGGGCCGATTCCGGAGATGGTGCAATACGTGGTCGACCTGCGGCCCGTTACCTCTTTCCTAATACAGGGGTAAATTGCGCCTCGTGTACGCGCTTGATAGCGGCCGAACCATGTGGCGCGATAACGACACACAAACACGTGCGTTTAACGCCCACAGACTCGTACATTATACCGGGGCCAAACAATTACAACAGGAAGCAGGAGAAAGAAGCATGTGGTGGCCCCGTACACCTTACAGGAGTACAGAACACTGATGGTTCTTCGAACCCCACAAGTACGAGGCGCGCAAAATGGGGGAAAAGAATACTGTACTACGTGTATGGGGGATATGTGGAATGTGAAATAAAAGACTAGGTGGGCGTATACGTGTATATAAGTTGTCTTTAATGCCTTTGCCAAACGCATACGCAAACGTCACTCTCCCCACAACATGCTTGCAAAACAGCCGCGACAGCAGCAGAAGCAAGCCCAACGAACATCATGCTACACATATATCTTGTATAATTCCCGTTCTGGGAGGTTCCGCTTAGTTTTTCGAACGCTCTCGAGCAATTTTAAATGAACAACACGCCTACTGTGTTCGTAGACGGTGGTTCAGACACTGAGCTGAAGACCCAGTCGACTGTCCTTGGCACTCAGGTGATGTGATGAGAAAGAGAGAAAAAAAAGCAAAGGAAAGACAGGGAGGTTAACCAGATAAGATTTCTAGATGACCACTCTGTACTTGTGAAGGGCGAAAGATGGTGACAAACAAAGTGAAAAATAAAGCGGTGCTTGCGTTGCGTTTCGAGGACCAAGAGGAGAAAGAAAGACGTGAAAATGAAGCAGATCTCACGAACCGTTAATCAATGTTACGCAAATCGTTTTCCAACGCCGTTTGGTGTGCTGCAAAGCGTTACCAGATAGGCCAAGGCGTTTGTGTAACGCAGGCAACTGTGCGCGCAACGCGAGCATGTGTGTGATCGCAGAAGCACGCTGACGCCGACTGCATGACGGCGAGAGCGATGACTTGAGGACTGATCTATTGCATTCTGCTGAAGAGTCTTTACGACTTGGGCCAGTCCAGGGGCGTAGCCAGAAATTTTTTTCGGGGGGGGGGGGGGGTTCAACCATACTTTATGTATGTTCGTGCGTGCGTTTGTATGTGTGCGTGTATATATACGCAAGCAAAACTGAAAAATTTCGGGGGGGGGGGGTTGAACCCCCCCAACCCCCCCCCCCCCCCCCCCCCTTGGCTACGCCCCTGGGCCAGTCCCTATGGTACTACAATATTTAGGTAAACTGGCGCTCTTTCAGTTTGTTGTCAACTTGTCGCTACTCGATTGTGACATACGCGAAGGACAGTTATTATTTGCCGGCGCCCATCTTTGCACAAAGTAAAGTTTGTAAAGGATGCCGAATGCAGGTGACGCGAGGTGGCTGTCCAAGTGCCGATATTCAGCATCATGATATCGAAATTTCCGTTGTCCTCTGGCTACCATCGCTCACGGTGTCTTTTCCGTAGAGAGAAAAAAAAAAGGAACGAAAGTGATGCTGATCGAGATGAAAATGACGGCTTGAATATAAATGCACAGCGAGGACGCAGTCCCGCATACACCTCATTGCTGTGTAAGAACCTCGCGAAAGCGTTTAGAAATTTCTGCACCACGTCGACGTCCTTACCAAAGTCGAGATAACTGTCTCGCACCAAGTTCAACTGTTCAAACCGTCGCTGACTCACTGGCTAGAACACTGCGACTCACAGCGACCTATATAGAACAAAATTATGCCTCCCACTATAAGTGAAGACGCCAAACAGAAAGCTGCGTATTGCAAAGATTCGGGCATTCTTTTTTTTTTATTTTAAGTGGTATACTCCATAAGATACGAAGCAGCATGCGGACGACAGGCGTTAAATATCAAGGAGGAGGAGCGTCATTTGCTGCAGGCTGATCTAGTCTAGCAAAGTATGTCGGCAACTGCACGAGTGTTCTTGATCCTGCCGTAGTTGTGATTCCTGTTTGCCGTGCGGCAGCGGAATGGTTATGCTATATTTGTTTTGACCCTTGTTGAGTAAAGCCAGTGAAGTAAGTTTTATCCATAATAATAATGACGTTCTGAGACAAAATTTTCCTCTCAACAGTGTGATCTGTACACGCTGCGTTTAGTGGAAAGGCGTCGCGTTGCACTTACACCAGTAGGAACCACGCTCGAGCGGACGCAAACACAACTCGTCCGTGTACATTGGTTCAGAAGTGATGCGCAGCGCAAGCTCTACCTACCTACGCGTGACGGCGTCCCGACGTGTGTAAACAGACGTGCGCAGTGCACCCTCAGCGCCCGCTGCTCTTGCACATCGGACGCACATGCCCCCGAAAGGGCAGCAGAACCGAGTGCGCGTTCGTAAACACGGAGGTTACGGGCTACCGCCTTGGCCTCGTTTGTCGTTGGCGGCCACGTACCGCGCTGCCTGGCGCACACGTCGCCTCGCTCTGCGCTGCAGGTCAAACCCGAGAGAGCAACCCGGAAGCTCCAGGACTCGTATATGCACAAAAACTTCTCGCGCTAAGAAATGTTCGAAAGATAAAATTTCAGTCAATACTGTCACCGCGCATATTACTGAATGCATCCTGACGATGGCAAATATCACTTACGAACAAGAGGTTTTGTGAATTTGGCTGCAGATGCTTTTGGAATTCACACTTCGACGCCAGGGTGCCAGCGCGAACAAAGACGCGACGCCCACGCGCCAACATACAACATCGTGCGAGGAGTCGGCGAACGGTGACCGCCGTTGGAGCTTCGATAATGTATCCTTATACAAGGACAGGTTACGTGACGAAGCTATATGACACGTCATGCCATCTATTGACAAGGATGTCGGCAGGAGTTGTTACGTAGCGGTGATGCACATTGTTGACGCTTCCTCTGAGCGCGACTGATTCCACGTGTATGTGTACCGGGCGGTTTTCTTTTTAAAGCCAACACAGATCTTTACAAAAGCTACGCTGTGACCATAAGGCACCTGTCGACTTCGCAGACAAACTCTTCGTCGATGAGTAAATGCTTTGCTGCTGTTAATGCTACCTTGAAGAGACGAATGAACAAAACCTTGTTAATTACCCTTCTAAGCGCGGAGCACTTAAAAAAAAAAGGTAATTCTCTGGGTATACCCAACACGTATACCCAGAGAAACAAGTGTATACAATGTGGATTATTTCTTTCACTTTGTGTATGCTAGTTGTGCAGACAGCCCTCTAGCACATTGTGCCAACGACGTCATAGGCTGCTCTCGGTCGAGCGTCCATACTTCCCATTGGGCCCGCCAAGCAAGCTCACATTGTGACGCGAATTCATTACTCGTCGCCCTGACATCAACGCGACAAGACTTTCGACCACTCACGAGCCACTGACACACATCTCGCATCTTGCCGCTGCCTGTGACGAGTGTCAGCTGCATGGGCGACCACGTGCTTTGCGGCGAAGTGGCAACAAAAAGAAATGCAGGGCGCGTTCGGAGGGTCAAATTCAAAAATTATTTTCTTCCTTAAAAACAAAAAATGATTTGATTAGACTTTCTTCAGTACTTAAGGATGAAGTCTTCTATCGAACGCCGCATGACGAGTATTTTTATTTGGACCTCATCAGTATGAAAAATACGGTCAAACATGCGACAAATCGCACATTTTCTCTAATTTCACATTTTTTTCGGGAAGATTTGAAGTCTATTTTATGCCTAAACATTTTTGTACTAAAATACACTTTCCTAAAAATCATACTATTATTAAGATTGGTTAGGGAGAGTTCCAGATAGCTCAAGAAAAAATCACGAACTTCGAAGATTTTTGTAGTTTTGGAAGATACGTAGCTGGTAGCGAGACATAAATATTTCGGAATTAATGAGTAGGAGAACTAAACAGAACCTCTGCGATAGCGCAAGCGTCGTTTCGAAGCTCAACACGCAAAAATAGATTTTATACACATTTTTCTATTAGGCACAGTTTCACAAATACACGCGAACTTCGAGGGGGCGTCATGATCGTCAAAATTTTTTTCGACCAAAAATGTTTTGCCACAATACTCTATGTGGCACAGGAAAAAGGCGCAAATTTTATCAGCAAAATCTGCGATATATATATATATATATATATATATATATATATATATATATATATATATATATATATATATATATATATATATATATATATATGTATATATATATATATATGTATATACATATATACATATATATATACACACTTTTCTGCAGCGGCAGACATCTTCAGATGGCTGGAGACAACAAGACAACAATTACGGCGGTAATTAAAGAAATTAAATTAATCAACATTTCAATTAGCGGAGAAAAGCGGTTGGGTCAAAAGCGGGAATTGAAGACATTTCCTCCGAAGAGAGCCTATTGGCGCTGTGAGATTTCGAAAAATCGGCCTCTGGCAATTATTACGGAGCAATAAAATTCGACCAAGTTCAACGGCAAAGCCGCGAAACCGTAGCGCACATGAGCGCACCCTAGCAGACGACCAGAATGACGTCACTGTTCACGACAAAGATTTCCATGTCAGTTCTTGTGCATTCGTTAATAACGTATGTGCGTCATCCATGCTGTAATCGCAAGTACAGCCGCACGCACACGAAGCAAAGTCGATCGATGGACGACGCTCGCTTATTGCGGACTTCTAAGAAGAATATGGCAGTTGCGTTCTTCTGTGTTTCCATTTCGTCGGCGAAACAAATCAAATTCCACCACTCTGCTAAAATTACCAGCGTCCGCTTTTCGGAAATCTCAGAGCGAGACTTCGAAGGAAGGGCTGCAATTCTCCCATTTGACTCGACCACCTGTCCCCACTAATTAAAAAGTTAATTAATTTAATTTATTTAGTTGCCGTCGTAATTGATGTCCCTAATCATTTCAGGATGTCTGCCGCCACAGATAAAGTAGCTATGAAGGCATATATATATATATATAAATAAATAAATAAATATATATATATATATATATATATATATAATATATATATATATATATATATATATATATATATATATATATATATATATATATATATATATATATATATATATATATATATATATATATATATATATATAATGTGTGTGTGTAAGACGACTCGAAGGCGAAAGCTTATGTTTTGCTGTTGACTGTACTACTTGTTGATGGTTTCGGCAGTTTCGGCGCGGACCGCGGAGGAGTGCGGCTCAAACCGCCATACATGCACTGTGCTGGCATAGCGGCAAAGACGTTGTAGTGCATCGGTCGTGGCCGGCGCCCTTCCATGCGGGCGAAATGAAAAAAGCGCACGTGTACCGTGCATCGACCTTGCCCGTCGACAGGTTTGGGTATTTAAAAACAAAGCGCGTCGCACAGATTGCTCCGCGGCGATCTCCCCTGCAAATTATCAAACGCTTGCGGGGCGCGAAGGTGGTTGGAACTTAAAACAGGAGGCCGCGCGCCCTTCCTTTCGCGGGAGCCGAGCTTCGAGGAAGAGTGAAAGTTCACACGCACGCATGGCTACGTCGCAGGCACTCCTTGGAACTTCCACGGCAGGCATAAGGTCGCGCGCGCGTCCAGACTGGCAACGAAGCGTCACTGACAGGGACACATTGATTTCGGTTCTTTGTCCAATGCGGAGCGCGCAGTGCCGCCACTGCAAGTTTGTCGAGAAGCAAAATCGACAAGGAGTAAAAGTAGGCGGGGCTCTTCACATCCACATGGCGTGCTCCAGCTCCTCCGGCACCTGAGAGAACGCGAGGGAGCTGCGCCGGTTTATGGCGACAGGACATTGGAATTTCTTCTAGCACGTCCAATATTGAATCGATTCGAAGAGTCATTTCCCTAAAACGCTCCTCTGATGGCACCTAGCAACTTCCAGCGATTAACCGAAATTTGCTGTGGGGCCTAGCGAAGGGCTCTTTTAAAGATCTTCGTGTTTTCAAAACGAATACGCACTCTCCAACCACATCATGCTTCATAATCAGATCGTGGTATTCGCATGTAAAAACCCCCGAACATAATGTAAATCTAACTTAACAAACAGTCATATCATTGTCAAAAATGTGATGGCGCAGGCAGTACACGGCAGACACCTGCGCATGACTGCAACAACCCACCTCAGGACGCATCACTTCATTACGCGATTAAAGTCGCTTTTACGCGGCGAAGATAGTCAGTGCGGCTGCTTTCAGAGCACGTATATGCGGACCCAGAGTGTTATTTCTGTCGCCGCAGCGCGCAAGTAAGTCCCAAGGCCGCCGAGCCCCCAAAACGGCGCAGAACTCCCAGCACATCCGCTCTCCCTTTCCAATCGCAGCAACATGTCGAACACGTTCATAGACGCACCACCGTGATGCTAATGCAAGCTGCCTGCTTAGTCGGTTGGCCAAAGATGGTCGTATACTGTATAGCCACTTCAGCTAATACAAAAAGGAAAAAAAAAAACACAACAGCGCTATAGCCCCACGAGATTTATTTCTTTCCCACTTCTTTTCTTTGCCTAGAGTATACGCTCTTTTTGGGCGAAATTGATTGCTTATAGAAGCGGTTTTTACTGGCCGAGCACGTTGCAGAGATGGTTTGCGCAGTTTTGTCACAATACGTGCTCCGCACATCGTTCGTGTCTGTATTCAGCAGAAAATGTCGAGAAAAAAACAAAACAAAGAAAAGTGGAATGCTTAGGAATAAAGCAATACTGAAGGGCGTTTTTCGCTTGGGTTTGCTTAAGCGGTACACTGACACGGAAGTTTTCAGTTTTTCTTGTTTTATTTTTTGCGTAAAATGAAAGGCCAAGCCCTCAAGAACCTAGAAAATGTACTGCTCAGCGTGAGTGCACCCTGAAAAAGTAACTACATTATGTTTTCGAGAGCTAGTTTCGGTTCCTACTGTACCCTGACGTCCCAACACGGTATGAGCTTCTAGTCACGTGTTCCAAGATATGACGTTTCCGTGGCCGCTCCGCACCGCGGCTTCATTGCTGACGCATAAGCGGGGAAGCGAATGTTTTGATGATGCACAAGCGAATGTTTTGGTGACGCACAAGCGGGGAAGTTTTGGTACCTGACGTCATCACAACTAGCCAGACTGCTGCGTGAAGTCACCAGAATTAGTGCTGTAGCCTGACGTCAAGCTAGTGGCGATGTCGGTACGTGCGCCATGGGAAAACCTACTGTCGAAATAAAATATCTGTCAAAACAAAATGTCTTATACCAGCATTTGCTGAGCTTCACACTTTCTCAGAGCCGTCTCTGTACATAGGAGATTTGTATGGCAGAGTAAACTCACATTCGAAAAATGGCGTCAGTAACCCTTTAGTGTAAGACTACTCGAAAGCGAACTATAGTCGGTCGATTTGTCCACTCTTCCAACGCCGTCCGTTTAATCGTCTATCGATACTTGGGTTCTCGACTATTAGACCGAAGGAAAGGAGGTTTTTATTTCTGGCCAGCGTTTGCTGCGCTGTAGTTGGCGTTGTGAAAACTGAAGCTCGGCAGTTTTGCGAGCAGTCAAAAACACGTAACGATTGGATGAACTTGGCGAATAATCACGTGACAATGCATATCGAATTTTGCGACTACGGCCGTTGTTCTGCACCGCGCGTTAAGTGTATCACGCCGATCCAGTTGGCAGACATTTTTGACCGCGTTATCATTCCAGTGTCAGCCCTCAATACACTTGCAAAAACAAGTCCTGATAACAGTGCAGTAAGGAGGGATTTCCTTGCTTTCAGATGAACTGAGTTAGGCATATTGGTAGCGAACAGAAAAACGTCGCAATGAATGTAAACAGGTTATTAGCTCCACTCGGATATCCTATACATATATTCTATTTCTTTCTCTTAAAGAAAAAATAAGTCCTGATTATAGCTGTAGAGCCTTTCTCTACTTCCTGTCCCTTTTTTTCTACAATAATTCGCACCTTTCTAGGATGGTTCTTTGATTTCGTTTTAGATGGAGCCGAGCGAAAGTCCTTATCGTATAATATATCCACGAAAAGGCCACTTAGAACAGTCTCGTCTAACACCAAGCACTCTGCGTGCCATGGGAACAAACTGTCAAAGGACTCTGGAACAAACAACGGATTAATTTCGGATGACACATTTTTAGTTAGCCGTGCTACAAATTCCCAACCCACATTAAGAGTAATTGGATAAAGATGAGACACGCATACTGCAATCTAATGGGCGCAAGACTGCACGACAAACATGTGACGCCTGTTTTACGCATGCAGCGGAAACATTACGCGTTCACGTATGTGGTCGCTGAAGGATGAAAATGTTACCACCATAGACTACAGTGGCATCCTAGTCGGATATGTTCCCATCGCGCGCATGGCCCCATGACTCCTGGCCGTACAGTGCACGTAGTTGCTTCAGGCACGCCGACGTCATGCAAAGCAACTGAGTTGAATGCACGTGCGGTCCGGTACGCTATTCTAACACCATCTAGACGCGGGCGAACTCAAGTTCCTTTGAAGCAAAACCCTTCCCATTGGGCTTAAGGTTCCCTGACCAAAAGGAGTTTCGCCGCTCCTACGCGGTCATGCTGCTCAGCGCATGCCCGAAGGACCAACTCTGGACAGTCCAGCTGGCCGAAGACGCCTCCAAGACTCAAGGTCTGACCGCCGCCTGATAAAGGGGGACTTCGGTAGGGCTGGCCTCCTGGCCCCAGCAAGGGCACGAAATAACGCTTCGTCTTTCGCTCTCATGCGGCACGGCGCGGTGCCCTTTATAGAGGTAGTTGTTGTCGACAGATTTGTAGGGTGTGCGAATATTCGTAATTTCAAATACGAATCGAACGTTTTCCGTATTCGAAGCGTATTCGATGCGAAAGATGCACATTCAGAGTTTCCCGAGTATTCGACCACGGCCGAATACGCGGTTAAAAGGCGAATGTTCGGACAAATTCTAATATCCAAACAAGTGACAACTTGTGAGTTGTGCTCATTCTTATTTTTGATGTAAAAATCGCTGATACGTGCCCGTTATGTTACGTTGTACTCAAAGGATAATGCATACTACCGTTCAGTGCACAGTTATGTCGCGTCCCCGACAAATGGCGATGTTTTACTGTAATCACTGAGAAATACGCATGACGCGCGCGTGACCTTCATGCTCCGTTTCAGCCTTTTGTCCCGCAGCCCAGGCAAGAGGAGCGGTTTCTTTTTCAGCAAGCTTTATTCCGCAGCTCTTTTATATCATATGTGGTGCTTTCGCATTCTATAAACAGATACAGCAAAATAACCGTCGAGAATGTTACCTAAACAATGTTTAGATGCTTGGAAAAAGAAAATACAATGTGCGAGCATCACATCGCGTAAAGGAGAGGGTCTTTTCCCCTTTCAGATGTGTTGTTACAGAGTGCTCACCTTGTGAACATGTCAAGCAGTTAATTTTTCTGCATGATAATTTTTAATTAGTACATTACCACAAGCATAATCAATGTGCTGTCGTCTAATTACATGCAGTTTCAGTGAGTTATTTTATAATGTGTAATGAAAGCTATCGTTACTTCTCGTTTTGCAACTTTTTAACGATGCACGCATATTCGATGGTCGATTTGTTTTCGAAGACAGTTTTCTGCCTATCCCTATTCGCAAATTTCAATATTCGCGCAGCCCTACAAATTTGTTAAGGATGCATTCTGAAAATAATATAATTGTTGGGGTTTTACGTCCCGAAACCACGATATGATTGTGAGGGATGCCGTATAGTGGAGGCTCCGGAAATTTTGACCATCTGGTGTCCTTTAACGTGCGCCTAAATCTAAATTCACGGGCCTCTAGCATTTCACCCTAATCGAAATGCGGCCACCGCGCCGGGTTTCGATCCCGCGACCTTCGGGTCAGTGGTCGAGCACCGTAACCATGTAGACCACCGTGGCGGGTGCATTCTGAAAGTAACGCTTACACAGAGATTCTATGAAGAGGGTGGCTTTACAGGCCGGAAAGAAAGCCGCGCCAAATATCTGATTAACAAAGATTAAGCATTTAACTTTTAAAGTACGACGTTTACGATAATAGTTTATATGACAGAAATGGCGACAGATTCAGGTGCACGTTAAAGAACCCCAGGTGATCGATATTTCCGGAGACCACCCCTGCCCTACGGCGACTCTCATGATCATATCGCGGTTTTGGGGCGTAAAACCCCAATAATTATTATTAGAAATGGCGACAATACTTCTTAAAGAGCAATCCAAATTTCTGAAATCAGCGCACAGCATCAGATATCGTCAAATATTGCGCTCCTATTCAGCGTGTGCCGAACCCAAGCACGCTAGAATTAACTGCCGGAAGTCTAGCTCCGCATTCTCGTGGAGTGACGCGACTGTGCGGCAGAAGCGTCGTTTTTTTTTTTCTTCTTAGGTCTTTACGCTATACGTACTACTTACAGAGCTTTCCGTCACCGCCTACTTGGCCAGCCGGCTCAAACGCGCACACGAGTGGCATATCGAGCCATGGAGCGAGAACAGCGTTTTACTCGGCTGGTTCTTTCTTCACGTATACCGGAATGGCTATTGTGCGAACGCCGCCATTATAGCCTACCAGCTGTGTAGCTGTGTGCAAGCTGTTAGAATACGCTGTTCCCTAACGGGCATTAAGCATCGATCTAAAAAGTCATGCCGCTATACGGTGCTGTCAAATTCATATGGTTTTAGCTAGAACCATATGAATGATGGTGACCCGTGCGAGGCTCGTGTTATACGCATCCAAAGAATGAGGAAGGCGATAAAACACTGCAACAGCAGCCATAACTCTTGTGTATAGCAGGAATTCGGAGAACCTTAACAAAAGCTTGGAGGACTCTTCAGCTTCGCCTTCAAGAGTGGAACGCGATAGCGTTATCGGTCGCCGTTCGCATCACCTCCTCATTCGCGCACTTATGTAGCTGCACACTTTCTTGGTGCTGTGGCTGGCGGTGATCATGATGACCTGTCGCTGAGCCCTTTGTAATGTGTGGGCAGCTTTAAACCGCCCACTTGTTACGGACTTTACAAGGTGTGACGCTTGGTGCCATTCTACGCTTCTGCCACGTAACATGACGCCAGTGTAGGGTCTTCTTCCGAAGCTGTTTCGGAAAAAGGCCGCCAACGGCACTTTACAGAAGGTTTCCAATAGCGATTCCTTCCAATTATGCCGTAGCTGGACAATGATGTTAAAGCACGTCTCGAACCCCGAATCATTGTACGTGACGCTATCGACGGCTTGACTACGGGAAAAGCGCCCGGGCCCGATGTGCTAGGTGCAGCCTTTCGTAAAATTTTTAAGGGTACGGTTGCTCCGATGCTGCTTAGAGAGGTTTCGTTGAAGCCTATGGTCAGAAACGATCACACTCATCCTTCAGAACATCACACGTTGTGTCCATAACCAAAAAGTGATAACTTTTTAAAAAAAGCGACCGTTGTGGAAAAGTTCTGCGTATATGCACCGGGGCTATAGATGGCTTGCACTGACGTCACCGAAAGCGCCGTGTTAGAGCACCAGCATGTGTGGACGCGACGTTGACGTTTCCGATGTCACATTAATGTTATCGAAATATCACATGCAGGTTCTTTCATTACTTATGCACGGAGACGTTCCTGCCGCGTCGTTTTCACATAGACGCAACTTGTTTGTCATGAAAGCCGCCATCGTGGAGTCCCAGTTCCTTTAAGAAGTTGCGTCCATGACGTCAAGTGCAAGCCATCTATAGATAAACTGGGATAAGAGTTACGGCTTTTGGCACAATAGGAAATCATTGCATAGCACTTGTCCCGTTTGCGTCGGTCGACAATAGACAGTTTTAGAATAGGGTAAGAAAAGACAGCCTTCGTTGCGTACGTATATAGTACGCTATTATCGTCACTTAACGTGGATGCCCAAAAGAAAAACGTATGCCACATGCGCAGTGGTGACAAACGCTAACGCAAAGCTTTGCGTATGCCCTAGTATTCTAAAGCTGCCTAATTCCAACGCAGCACGTTGGCGTGCCACTTGATGGTTACCGTGATCTTGTTTCGTGCTGGTCTGATCAAGTGCGAAGTGTAACAGAAAAGGCTGCGGCGTGGCAAGGCAGGCGATTGTCCATTTTACAGCGAAAGCTGTTATGAGATCATTTCACCGGCCGTTTTTGGCGCCGTAGTTGTCCGCCGCCGCCGCCGCCGCCGCCGCCGGTGTCCGCAACCAGTATCGTTCGAAATAAGAAAAAAAAAACGAAATAAGAAAAAATTCCAGGATGGTACGAGGTTCGAACCTGGGCCCTCTGCGTGGGAGCCCAGTATTCAACCTCTGAGCCATGCCGGTGCTTGAAACTGCTTTGCAAAAAGGTCCTATACAGGCTTCATGTCGGGAAGGAACCACATTAGCATATGCAATTTAGCGTGGTAGAAGAGTAAGATAAGCACCAAGCGTCGCACAACGCGAATTCCGTAACCAGGCGTCACACAATGCGAATTGCGCAACGAGTAGGTTGTTCAATGCTTCCAACCCATTACAAAAGGCTCTGCCATAATTCTTCATCGTCATCAGGCACAGCATCAACAAAGTGCGCATAATGCCTTACATGCGTTTAGCAGGTACCAACGCTCTCCGTAGAATGACGAAAAATGGCACAGTGCCTGCTGCCCTACTTCTCAAAAATTACAGTGATTTATAGCGTAGTGGGTTCCTCGCAAGTGCACTTGTATTGCCAAGGAAGCCCATAAGCGCATGATCCACTTCCTCGGGGTCTCAGTAAAATTACAATGATTTATAGCGTAGTGGGTTCCTCGCAAGTGCACTTGTATTGGTTGCCAAGGAAGCCCATAAGCGCGTGATCCATTTCCTCGGGCTCTCAGTAAAGTTCTTCGCCCCCCCCCCCGTCTCTCTCCCACGTCAACGTATGTTATACAGCATGACGGGAGAGGGAAATAGCAACCGGGCCTCACCCAATGCAAATTACATAACTGGTGGGCCGTTTAAAGATTCCAACCCATTACAAAGGGCTGAGCCATAATTCTTCATCGTCATCAGTCGTCGCGTCAACAAAGTGCACATAATGCCTTACAGACGTGTAGCTGGTGCCTCGCTTCTCCGCAGAATGACGAATAATGGCTTAGTAGGTGCTTCCCAATTTCACAAAAATTGTGATTTATGGCGTAGTGGGTACCTTTCTAGTGTACTTGTATTGTAGCCCCAAGAGAGCGTAACGGGCTCTAGAAACGCCGCTCTTCCAGCTTTCGCTGTGACTGTGCTGCGGTTTCAGCGCAGACCTGGCGTTTTCTTTTTTTCACGGGTCTCTGTTTGTAACCTCTTTCATACTTCCAAGGTCTGGTATGTGACGAATGTGTTATGCGCATCGCGAGTAAGCATACAAAAATTTTATCGTATCTCCGCGGTTTTCATTTGGGCGTCCAGCTGGGAGCAGACCAGTCGAATGGACTTGTTTCGCCCAGTCAAGATAGCTGCGCTTGGTCTAGTTCACTTTTTTCTTCGACCGCTTATTCTATCGCGTTTCATTTATTTACGTGATCGAATTCTCCGCACTGTCATGTGAGTGATGCTAAGACGACTTGTTAGATATTTAAAGGAATAATTTAAAAACAAAGCCAGGTACGCTCGTCGTGATCCAAATTGAAATACCGAATATTCGTTGCGTCAGACGCCTGTGTTAGTCCAAAAACCACGGAATAGTTGTAGTAATCAGCGAATGGAGCGTCAGATTGGGTTACTGTGCTATGGTATCCTGGTATTATCAGCATTGCCAAAAATTACAACTGTGTCACCAATTGCAGCGTAGTCCGTGTTGTTTGAACACACGCCTTCTAAGAATGAAAGTGACGTGCTTAACTTATACTGAAATTAATCTCAGTGGTGTGTGCAGTGTTCTTTCTCAGCTGTGTATAAGCAGGAGAAGCTCCCCAAATTTCTACGCCCATCGCGTGTTTTAGCAGCCCGTTTGCTGGGACCTTCGTCCCAGGGAGTGCAGCATCAGCTGTCCTCTGACCAAGGCAACATTGCCAATAGCATTTCACTGCTCTGAGTGATTTGGGCTGTCGCAGTTACCTCGTGTGCTATCCAATTACGTTTTTTTTTTTTTATCAGCATGACTTCACAATCATGACGTAACTTGCAGAAGTGTAGTTAGCTGGGCAAGTTGGTATGGATCCATGGAGTTGGTATGGATCCATCGTCTTGCTTTTCGCGCTGCTTACTTCCATGAAGTAACTGTTAGCTCACACCGACAACTGTTATTTCAGGATTGCGATGCCCTAGCGAAACAAAGCACACAAGTAAGCCTCAATATAACGAAATCGTGAGTACAGCAAATTTTTCTCTGTTGTTTCTTTAAAGGGACACCAGAGAGCAGCACAAGATTGTAAATGCCTGAATCAACTGGTGAAGTATATTTTCTTAAATTTTCTTCATTGATTTCGCGGGAAAACAGTTGATTATTGCTACAGAGAATGAATAGAAATGTAAACCCCACACGACATCGAATTGGCGCTATCTTGGCGCCAAGAGAGTCTTCGAAGCTTCCTCAGATGAGTGTTCCAGAGATCTGCACGGGAGCCAGCCAGCCAAGAGCCCCGGATGCGGCCAGGCTCGCGGACCGGTCCCGATCGTCATGGGAGATTTTCATTCGGGTTGGATTTCATTATATAGCAGACACCGCCATATATGGAGTGCGGGTGTGCTGCTTACCTGACATTTGATAGTGAGTAGCCTGCCCAGACAGCGTCGTCTGCAGCTACAGTTAGTCAATTTGTTTTTCATTCGTACTGCGTCAAATTAGCGCTACACAAAATGCCATGAACTACTAGCTCACCCAGATTTACTATCCTTAGTGCTACCAGAGTCCTTTGAAGGACTCTGGTGCTACATTAAGTCGCTTGCCCTCGCATTCCGTAAACTGTATATGGTCTATAATGGTCTACAGACATACCTGCATCCAGGCCCGCAGCCAGGAATTTTTTTCGGGGGGGGGGGGGGGGGCACTTGCAGAAAGCCTTGACTATTTGAGAAAAACGCGTATTTGCATTATTTATTTTCGGTAAAACACCATGTATCATAAAAATTTCGGAAGGGGGGCGCCCCCCCCCTGGCTACGGGCCTGCCTGCATCGCTAGCTATCACTTCAACTTATGTTTTGAAACTGGACCGACCCGCGTTGTGGGACATCAGGAAGTGCCTGGCTAGCGAAAAAGAAGAAAAAGAAGAAGAGAGAGCATTAAAAAGGCGAGCTCACGGCGTCCGAAAGCGAATGGAGATGCCGCAACTAGATGCGCTCTGCTTTTTACCCAGTACACCTGCTTGAACTCAAGTCTCGATGCGTTACGCATTCCTTGCAGCGTCGTGAAATGCTGTTAGCAGCGCACCGTTGCCAGACGGACATGTGGGAATGTGGTACAAGTCGGGCTCCAATGCTGGCCGCGGTGCGATCATCATTTCTCCATTTCTAGAATCCATTCCTTTACCCTCAGTGCAGGACAGCAAACCAGACGCTCGTCTGATTGACTTGCTTGCATTTCAGACATGGCAATGTGAGTCCTAAAACGGAATTAAATTACATTAATTACTATACTAGCATTTGTTAAAAAGAATAAAATTACGCAACTTACAACTGGCTGAAAGTAGACATTACATTACTATTACTTTAAAAAAGTAATGAAATTACATGGCAATTACTACAGAAAAAGTTCATCATTCACATTATTTACAGCACATATACATCGAAATCTCGGAGATGTTTTAAGGTGTTGCACTCAGATTAACACGTCGCTGTTATTATTCTTTCCTTTTTTTGGTCAATCTCATAGCATGAGGCAAGCTGATATGCTACATTTTAGTCAAAATTAATTAGGCAAGTAATGAGTAATTCACTCGCTTGAAGTAATTCGTTACATTACTCATTACAGCAAAAAAAAGTAATTTACTGTATGTCACAAAAGTCGCATAGGCTTAAACATTTCTTGCGCATAATGTCCTATAAGGTATGCCATGAAAAGGGTTTTTTTTTTTTTTTTCACTGGCCTCAAGGGCGAACGTGCTTGTAATTCTCTAAGAATGGTGTGCCGTGATCGTACATGCACCACTTAGTGTGTGTTACCGTTAGCCGTAGGAAATGTGATACCTATATGTCCCAACATGGATGGACCGTATAAGAACTAGTAGTAGCTCTTGACTTGTGTAATTTCAAAACTCTTCGCTCGGGAAGGTGATCGCCTTTTTGATTGTGTTTGTATTTTTCCACTGGCCTCAAGGGCGAACGTGCTTGTAATTCTTCTCCAAGAATGCTGTGCCGTGAGCGTACGTGCACCACTTAGTGTTAGCCGAAGGAAATATGATACCTCTATGTCCTAACAAGGCTAGACCGTATACGAACCATAGCGGCTCGTGTCTTGTGTAAAACTGTTGGCTCGGAAAGGTGACCGCCTGCAGAATACGATTCATAATGGTGTAATAGTAGCGCAAAAAAGACGAGGACAAGAAAGTGAACACCACAAGCGCTTACTCACAACTGAAAGCTTTATTGCTTGAACAGAAAATATATCTAAACTTGACGCTCGACTAATTCCCGCGCATGCGCATCGTGGGCAAGGCAGAAGGCAAAAACCAGAACAAAAACACATCGCCTTCAATCCTCCGCCCCCCAACAGGCTACCCCCTCTCCTTGAGTAGCATCACTTCCCTCTCCGATATGGCTAAAGACGGATGACTAACGCACGTAGATGCCCTCGTGCTAATATGAAAAGCTTCAGCGAGTTCTCGTGTCGTGCGATCGCGGTGTTTGAACAAGATCTCCGTCGCGGGGAATTGCGCTTCGCACCGGCATCAGCGCTATGCAATTCAGTTGTGAGTAAGCGCTTGTGGTGTTCACTTTCTTGTCCTCGTCTTTTTTGCGCTACTATACACCATTATAAATGCGAAGCATTTCTTAGCGAACTTCTGCGACTTTGAGCGTATCTATCTATCTATCTATCTATCTATCTATCTATCTATCTATCTATCTATCTATCTATCTATCTATCTATCTATCTATCTATCTATCTATCTATCTATCTATCTATCTATCTATCTGTCTGTCTGTCTGTCTGTCTGTCTATCTATCTATCTATCTATCTATCTATCTATCTATCTATCTATCTATCTATCTATCTATCTATCTATCTATCTATCTATCTATCTATCTATCTATCTATCTATCTATCTAGCCGCCTACGACTTTGTGCTCTCCTGGTCGCTTGGTTCATCGAATGTGCACCAAAATTGGTATGGCGTAACATGACTGTATGACGAACATAAATGACAAGTCATAACATGAAAATCATGACACGCATGTCATGTACAGCATGATTTACATGCTACGCTCATGGTGCGCTGGCAGCCGTTTCGCTAGTTTGATATACACCAAAATTGTTATCTTGCGACGTGACTCTTTGACGAACATAAATAACACGAGTTAACATGAAAATCATGACACGCATGTCATGCACAGCATGACTTACGTGCCACGCTCATGGTGTGCTGGCGGCCGTTTCGCTAGCTTTATATACACCAAAATTGGTATCTTGCGACGTGACCGTGTAACGAACATAAATAACACGAGATAACATGAAAATCATGACACGCATGTCATGTACAGCATGAGTTACGTGGCACGCTCATGGGGCGCTGGCGGCAGTTTCGCTAGCTTGATATACACCAAAATTGGTATCTTGTGACGTGACTGTGTAATGAACATAAATAACACGAGTTAACATGAAAATCATGACACGCATGTCATGTACAACATGACTTACGTGCCACGCTCATGGGGCGCTGGCGGCGGTTTCGCTAGATTTATATACACCAAAATTGGTATCTTGTGACGTGACTGTGTGACGAACATAAAAACACGAGTTAACATGACAATCATGACTCGCATGTCATGCACAGCATGACTTACCTGCCACGCTCATGGGTCGCTGGCGGCGGCTTCGCTGGCTTGATCTACCCCGAAATTGGTATGTGCGACGTGACTGCGTAACGAACATAAATAACACGAGTTAACATGAAAATCATGACTCGCATGTTATGCACAGCATGATTACGTGCCACGCTCATGGGGCGCTGGCGGCGGCTTCGCTGGCTTGATCTACCCCGAAATTGGTATTGCGCGACGTGACTGTGTAACGAACATAAAAACACGAGTTAACATGAAAATCATGACACGCATGTCACGTACAGCATGACTTACGTGCCACGCTCATGGGGCGCTGGCGGCCGTTTCGCTAGCTTGATCTACCCCGAAATTGGTATTGCCCGACGTTACTGTGTGACGAACATAAATAATAGGAGTTAACATGAAAACCATGACACGCATTTTCCTCAGTGACATGCAAGACGATGTATGCAGCTCTTTGCTGGCTGCTTCGCATTACATCGATTCCCACAATGCGTGGGATCTGCCGGCTTTTTTTTTAGACAGAACCTAATGAAGACAACAAACTTTGAAGGCGACGAAAGGAAAGGGAACATTATTTGTAGCTTTTAACTCTGCTGTCATAACTATGACATAAATGGAACAGAATTCAGGTAGACGAAAAAGTACCTTTGCCGTCGTTGGGGCCCGAACCGACAAGGAAACTCTGCATAACTTTATGAGTGTATTATGCGTAAAATGAAGTGCGCTTTCCCTGAAAGGACTGCAAGGGATAACCAGATTAAGTTTAGCGGTATTTGGAAAAAGAATTAAAGCCAGTTCTACGCCTGCGAAATCAGAGTGGACAGCGGAGCAAGCAAGCAAGCGCTACCACCGGGCCTAGCACAGATTGAGTTCTGTTATTTTTTTAATTTTATTCATAATCTCCCGTTCCTTTCTTCTTTCTTTCATCTTGCTTGCTTTATCTCTTTCTGGATCTTCTTCTTTCTTTAAACTTTTTTTTGTTTATATCTTTCTGTGTTGCTCGCCTTCCTCATTTTCGTGCTCCTAACCCTCGCATCACTCCCCCTCACCCTCTCTTCTCTTTCACACCCCTGTGCACGGTTATGCTTTGGTGTGCCCTCTCACCTCTTTCTTTCCCTCCGCCTTACGCTAACGTCAATCCTCCTCAGGCACACTTCCATTTTTCATCCCCTTGGTAAACTGTGTTATACAAGACTGTGCCATGTTTTACCCTCTCACTTCCTGCTTTCCTTAATCCTCACCTTCACATAACTCCCCTCGCCCTCACTTCCCTGTTCCATCCTTTTGCTATACTGTACTGTGCATGGCTACGCTATGCTGGAGCTGTTTGTCAGATACCTGCTTTCTCTGGCGCATATATACCCGAGTTTTTAGATTCGAAGTATCTTAAGGCTTAGCTCAATCCCGTGGTGATGGTGTGCGGCGTGACCACCCTTACTGCGCATGCACATACCCTCTTCACGCACCTCCTCTCCACTCACCCTCTCCCCTCCCCTCCCATCCCCCTCTCCACTTTCCCTCTCCCCACCCCCTCTCCCCTCCCCTTTTCACTCTTCCTCTGAAACGCGGGCTAGACATGCCGAAATTCTCTCCTGCGCAACGCCGCGATGAGCTCGAGCGCATGCGCGTCCCCTCCGCTTCTCTCTCCTCTCCCACGCTGCCCCCCTCTCGCCCGCCTGTCGACCGCGTTCCCCGCTCGCCCTGTGAGAATTAACGGCCAGGCTAGATGGAAGATACGACGCGCGTAGCGTCCCTCTTCGCGTTCCACGACGCGAGGTCGGTAGCATGCCCAACGAACGCCAACGGAACGCGATCGTGCAAGTGCTCCGACTTCGCATCGCCTCATGGTCCCCTTTAGCGGGAGATGGTGTAATTTTCTGTCTACAACATCGGCCTTACTCTGAGCTTAAACAGCTCCGTGTTAAAACGCTGTGGCTAATATGTTTGTGAAGTTCAGCTAATTCCTGTGCGAAGTTAATGATTAATTAATTAATTAATTCACGCGTTCGTTTTTTCGTAGATTGCTATGGCTACCAGTAATTCATTTGGTTAATCTGCCCCTTGCAGAGTGAGGAATTCGTTACAAACTTTTCAATGGCACCAGTCCAAGCATTTACTTTATCTTGTCGTTTGCTTAAAGGATAAAGCGGGAACCCAATTTGTTTCTTCCAGTATTTTTTATTTGTAGGTTCAGAGTTGAGCTATTCGGACAGACAGTCGAACACTGAAGTATAACCATATTTAGGACGGAGGCTTTTCAGAATGATGTCAGCTAGGTGTGGCATCGTACATCTGGCTCAAAGCGCAGCGCTTACTCGTAACCACGGAGCGTAGAGTGTATTATTGCATTCTGCAAAAGATTGCGTCTAGCGTTACACTGACGCAATCTATGAGTAGTTTATAAGCGTCTCTAGCGCTTGCGTGTGCCGGTTCAGTATACTTTCCTGTGTGGATCAGTAAGGTACAATAAATCGCAGCACAGTTCGTTAAATCGTCGACCATTTTTAAAAAAAAAAAACAAACACACGTTGCCTATGCTGCCGTTCTAAAGGCATATTTTGCTGGCCCGTGTGAGGGAAAATCATTAGTCACTTTGAAGTCACATATGTGTCTACTTGAGGCAGCACCAGAGGTGTTCGCGAAAAACGCCGCTAGGGGGTCAACGCGAGCGGATGCCTGTAACGTCGGCTCGGGCAAACGGTACGCGCTACTCCTGTAGGGGATGCACTGACCCTTGATCCCCGAGGTGGCGACAGCATCGCCGGCGTCGATGCCATCTTGGCGGTCCGCCGTCCGTGAGCGCGGTAGCAGTACCGGCAGTACCGGGCTACGTTCTGTATGCGTTCTCCGTCTTCACTTTGCTCGCGTCGCAAAAGAAGTGTCGCAGGTCTCTGCTATGCAGCCGTACTGCTTAGCTGAACCACAGCAGTGTCTTGTGCGCGGTGCGTATTTATTACGTGAGAAGTCTTTGAACGAACTTATTTGCGTGTGCGGAAGACGGTACGTGCCGTGGTTGCACGTCAGCCAGCTGCGACAATGGTGAACTGCGCCGTGTTTGGTTTTAACAACCACACGAAAAAGAATTAAGCCTGTGGTTCAGAATGCTGCCTCGGTTGGTTGCTTACGAGTTTCTCACGGCGCTAGCACGACAGAAAAACGCGATTAGAAATAAACGGGGAAGTCGGCTGACGTTTCGACAACAATGCTGGTGTTGCACCGAAGCCACTTCGCTATCCCAACGCTACCTTCGAGACCGCCAGCCCAAGCGCCAGGAACGCAGCCGCAACTGGTATAGGCAAGATGGCGGAACGCCTACCCCCTGCGACCAAGCAGATTCCCCAGCTCCAAAACGCAGTAAGCAACTGCAACCGTTCCCGCCGAACGCTATTCGCGACGTCGTTCGCCCGCGAGTGAACTGCGACTCCAAGAAGTCTCAACCCTTCGGCTTATAAAGGCAGCACACCGAACTCCAAATCACTCTACCCGACGACTTCTTCCTGTGTATTCACCCTATTAGTACAGTCAAGCCCGGATATATCGAACTCGCAAAAAAAAAAAAAAAGGAACGAGAATTAGTTCGGTATATCGAATAATTCGATATAAAACTTACGAATATTCATTGCATTCTCTGTGCGAATTTTGGTGGCAAGTTGGCTTCACGATAATGTAAGACGCCTTGATGACAATAAACGGCGATCCTTTTTTTTTGTATTTTTCTGCGGTTTGAAGCAGGTGAGGCGGGGTTATATGCAAGGGTACCTTGGTTATACGCCAGAAAACGCGATGTCGATGTAAATATCGCCTGAACATCGTAATATGCAGCTCCGCGTACTCGTCGGGCACCGGAAGCCTCTAGTCCGCCTTATACTCAGCGTGATTTTTGGGGATGCTGAGCGCAGTGGTCAAGGCTTTTAAGGCGAGGGCCTTTAATAGACAGATTTTGTTGGGCGTCCGCAGAAGCTCTGTGGACGCAGCCTGCCAGCCATTTCCTATGGCAGGCTGCGTCCGTAAAGTTTGCGGACGCTCAACTAAATCTGTCCAATGTTTCACTTGTGTCCGTTCGTCCGTGCCCTGCCACGGACGGACGGACGCAGTTACTTCACCACTGCGCCAGCTGAGGCCTCCCCGCAACTATTGCGCAACGTGGCAGTGGCGTCCGTCGGCGGAGTCCATGCCCACAGGCTTTTGCCGAACCTACTTTGGAATTTCCACAGTTTTCTTCAATTTTCCCCACGTTCGAGCGAAGAAGCGAACGGCGACCCAGACGACGGGCCGGCAGCTGCGACAACGAGGAATCATGGGAGAAAGCACGTGATGGCAAGCGGTCGTTCCTACTCGCTCCGCGTGGCGCGGTCCTAATCACACCGCCTGCTCTCCCGAATATTTGCGGAATAGTTCCCTTCCGTGACGAAAAGCCACTTCTTGGGATTTTTCGCGTCAGGTGATGTTCGATATATCAGTGTTGTGGCTGTTTTTGTTTAATGTAGCCATATACTTTCCCATGCATTGACGTTAAAGCATTGCCGTGAACGAAAACAGTTCGCTATAAAGGTAATCAATTTACCCGAGTTCAGTATCATCGGGCTTTACTGTAATACACTGAACGCGGGTACAAACGCACTCCCCAACAGCTGAGATTCTGAAGACGCTGACCTCTCCCACCATTAGAGACCATACGTACCCGTGCGTGGCTTACAGGTCATACCCACCAGGCACTACAGGAGGAGTAATCTCAAACGCCTTTGATGACGAGACTCCAACGCAGCTGCACCAAGACCTGGTGAGACGCACTCTGGTGTACACTATACTCGCATCCCAACGAAATGGAAGACGCACTCCATTTTCATCTTCTTTGACGCATAAAAGTCCCGCACTCCATCAAGTGCATGGGAGCCTTCACCGCTGCCCCCCATACCGCGGTAGTCCGGATTCCTTTACGAATTGCAGACAGCCGGGTCATTGTCATGGCTTATGCCTAAGCCCCAAGACTATTTTGCCCCTGTTGTCGCACACAACATTCGCCCCAAGGACCTCGTTGTACTCTCAAGTGCACTCTGTGCGAGGGACTCAGCTTACCGGCACTTGATCATGCAAAGGATGAAATCTTCACCAATCACGGAAGCAGATGAAGCAACTACAAAAGCAGCATCATGAACTGGTCACACACGTGGACAACTTTCACAGGTGTCGTCTCGTCAGGACCTCACGGTTTGCCGTTGGGTGGACTTGAAAAGGACCCAGATTTCAAGCTCAAAGTAGCGATGCCATTTAATTTTATCGCCTAACTTGTAGGTATTATGAGTACAGTTTTTATTATTGAACAATAACGAATCCAATTTTGATTAGGCAAGACCGTATATATAATAGCACTACTTTTTCCTTGTTGCTCGGTCTTCAAGCGACAGGTAATAATAATTATGCAGTAACTCCCATGCGTCCTAAAATAATTATGCAGAATGGATAGAGTTATCCCAGATACAGTGACCTTGGCATTCCAGCCAACGATCAGCAGGAACATGAAACGTTGAAGTAGCTTTTCCCTAGAGCCGCAGATCGAAATTGATTTATCGATTACCATATACTAGTCCATGGTTTCAAGTTGTGAAATCTCATGGAAGATGACACCCTCCGAATTTCAAGAAAAATAACTCCGAAAACACGGAGCCCTCGTTATATAACACATGTGCGACTCTTCAACATATGTGTGTGCGTACACCATTTACACGTATTTTATCGCTATTTCGTAACGTTTCACTCAATGTAAACAATTACGCCGCAGTCACCTTCCCGCCGCATGCTTCGCATAACGCCGATTCCAACGGTACGGGGGATCTGCCGAATTCCTTTTGTGTACTGTTTACTTTCAGTATGAACTACAAACCATCTCAGCCGGCCATCTTGCGAAGCTGCTGTACAACACAAACGTTTACATTTGGCGCAAATAAGGGGGCACGCTATAGGCAAAATACAAAGCTCTTTGGGTAATACTAAATGTAAAATACTTAAAGGGTACTGACACAAAATTTCGCGGCCGAGATAGCCTGCTGATCGATTCGCGTGTACGTGCGTGTACCATCTGCAAAATATCGACAGCGAATAAGCTTGGAAGGTATTTTATATGAATTTAGAAGTTCGCGAGCGCGATCCAGCATTATAGGCCGCACCTGGTGCATTGACACCCTCGGAGGTGACCCGAGGTGACCCCCCTACTTCCCCTACGTAATCGTTTCAGCCGTTACAGTTATGATGACGTCGTAGCCGCCATTTCTGTTTTGACGCGCTTCCCGACGAATCGCTCCTCGCCAGCGGGTCAAACATGAAGTGATTCGCCACGTCGAAAATTCCTTCCATCCCCGCCGCAAGAAAATCGTCGCCATCAGACGACAATGAGCCCGACGACGACAGACCGCGCGGAAATGCGTCACTGCTCTGTGTGCTCACGTGACGAGCGTTTCACTCGCTAGGTGGTGATAGTTGCACCCGGCGGCTTGTCGTTCTTGGAGCTCTGTCAAACCGAAACTGAGGCTGTGTCGGTAATGAGGAGCTTGTAATTATTATATGTCGCGCGCTGCAGCAAACGATGTGCCGTGTTATGACTAACAGGCCCCCAGCAACACATTGCAGCAAAAAAACGCGGGCGAAAATTTTTGTGTCAGGTCTCCTTTAACACTGGTGATTCACGCGCAGAAATCCCATATTTTATGAGCCTCAGGCTGCATATTGATTTTGCCCACCTGCGGGTTTCTTCAACGCGTACATAAATCGAAGTATGTTGCTGCTTCGCATTTATCCGCCATTGAAATGCAGCAGCGGAGACTGGCAATCAAAGCCGCGTCTTCGAGCTTAGCAAACACCCTAAGCGCTAAGCTGCCATGGCAGGTAGGGCTAGCTACGGTCGTTCCATTAAGTAACATATTTAGCGTTCAAGACAGCTTAGTACTGAGTTTTACAAGCAGCGCCAAATTGGGCACGCCATCGTGAAACAAAACAAACGCTACCAGCGCCAAACATAGATAGCGGGTGCGCTGCTGAAATCTGCACAAAGGGTGTGCGTTAACTCATGGAAGCTCCGAATCAAGGGAGTGGTTCGAGGGGTTCGTTTATTTGTTAAACGCAACCTAAGGAAGTTAACATACTTTGAAGCCAACGAAAGGAAATGGAACATTATTTGTAGCTTTTAACTGTGCTTTGGTAACTATGACATAATTGGAACCTTTGCCGTCGGTGGGGCCCGAACCGACAAGAAAGCTCTGCTTAATTTTATGAGTGTATTATGCGTAAAATGCAGTGCGCTTTCTCTGAGAGAACTACAAAGGATAGCCAGATTAAGTTTACATGTATTTGGAAAAAGAAATTAAAGCCAGTTTCACGCCTGCGAAATCTGAGTGAACAGTGGAGCAGGTAAGCAAGCACTGCCACCGGGCCTATCACAGATTCAGTTCTTTTTTTTTAATGTTTATTCATCATCTCATTTTCCTGTCTTGTTTCTTTCATTTTACTCGCTTTATCTCTTTCTAGATCGCCTTCTACTTTCTTTATCGCTTTCTGCATTGCTCTCTCTCCTCATTGCCCTGATCCTAGAACTAACATCACTCCTCCTCACCCACTCTTCTCTTTCCCACCCCTTGCTATGCTATACCGTGCACGGTTATGTTTTGTTGTACCCTCTCACCTCTTCCTTTCCCTCCGCCTTATCCTAACCTCAGTTCTCCTCACCTCCAGCCTCACTTCCATTTTCCTTCCCCTTGGTAAACTGCACTATACAAGGCTATGCCATGCTTTAGCCTCTCACCGCCCTCCTATTTTCTTTCATCCTCACCTTCACATCACTCCCCCTCGCCCTCACTTCCCTTTCACTTCGATCCCCTTGGTAAACTGTACTATACAAAGCTACGCCATGCTTTACCCTCTCACCTCCTGCTTTCCTTCCTCCTCACCTTCACATCACTCCTCCTCGCCCTCACTTCCCTTTTCCATCCCCTTGGTAAACTACTATACAAGCCTATGCCATTCTTTACCCTCTCATCTCCTGCTTTCCTTCCTCCTCACCTTCACATCACTCTCCCTAGCCCTCCACTTCCCTTTCCATCCCCTTGGTAAACTGTACTATACAAAGCTGCGCCATGCTTTACCCTCTCACCTCCTGCTTTCCTTCCTCGTCACCTTCACACACTCCCCCTCGCCCCTCACTTCCTTTTCCATTTCCTTGGTAAACTGTACTATACAAGGCTATGCCATTCTTTACCCTCTCACCTCCTGCTTTCTTAGCCTCACCTTCACATCACTCCCCTCGCCCCTCAATCCCTTTTCCATCCCCTTGGTAAACTGTACTATACAAGCCTATGCCATTCTTTACCGCTCACCTCCTGCTTTCCTTCCTCTCACATTCACATAACTCCCCCCTCACCCTCACTTCCCTTTTCCATACACTTGGTAAAAACTGTACTGTGCATGGCTATGACATTATTTACGCTCTCACCTCCTGCTTTCCTTCCTCCTCACCTTCACATCACTCTCCCTCGCCCTCACTTCCCTTTTCCATCCCGTTGGTAAACTGCACTATACAAGGCTATGCCATTCTTTACCTTCTCATCTCTGTTTTCTTCCTCCTCACCTTCACATCAATCCCCTCGCCCCAGTTCCTTTTCCATCCCCTTGGTAAACTGTACTGTGCATGGCTATGCCAATATTTACGCTCTCACCTCTGCTTTCCTTCCCCCTCACCTTCACATCACTTTCCCTAGCCCTCACTTCCCTTTCGATCCCCTTGGTAAACTGTACTATACAAAGGTACGCCATGCTTTACTCTCTACCTCCTGCTTCCTTCCTCCTCACCTTCACATCACTCCTCTCGCCCTCACTTCCTTTTCCATCCCCTTGGTAAACTGTACTATACAAGGCTATGCCATTCTTTTACCCTCTCATCTCCTGCTTTCCTTCCTCCTCACCTTCATATCACTCCCTCCTCGCCCTCACTTACCTTTTCCATCCCCTGGTAACTGTACTGTGCATGGCTATGCCAATATTTACGCTCTCACCTCCTGCTTTCCTTCCTCAACTTCACATCACTCCTCTCGCCCTCACTTCCCTTCCATCCCCTGGTAAACTACTATACAAGCCTATGCCATTCTTACCCCTATCTCCTGCTTTCCTTCCTCCTCACCTTCACATCAATCCCCTCGCCCTCACTTCCCTTTTTCATTCCCGTGGTAAACTGTACTGTGCAGGCTATGCCATATTTACGCTCTCACCTCCCGCTTTCCTTCCTCCTCACCTTCATATCACTCTCCCTAGCCCTCAATTCCCTTTTCCATCCCCTTGGTAAACTGTACTATACAAAGCTACGCCATGCTTTACCCTCTCACCTCCTGCTTTCCTTCCTCGTCACCTTCACATCACTCCCCCTCGCCCTCACTTCCCTTTTCCATTTCCTTGGTAAACTGTACTGTGCATGGCCATCGGCCAATATTTACGCTCTTCCTCCGCTTTCTCATCCTCACCAGCACACATCTGCCCCCTCGCCCAACTCCTGGTATCTTTTCCATCCCCTGGTAAACCGTACCTACTACAACTGGCTAAGGCCATTCTTTACCCTATAAACTGTCTATGTGCCTTCCTCGCTCACCTTCACATCATCCCCTCGCCCTCACTCTCCTTTTCCATCCCTTGGTAAACTGTACTATACAAGGCTATGCCATTCTTTAACCGCTCATCACTAGCTTTACTTCTCCTCACCTTCACATCCACTCCCTCGCCCTCACTCCCTTTTCAATACCGTTGTAAATGCATATACAAGTCTATGAATGTATCACCCTAATCATCTAAGGGTCCTTCTCCTCAACCTTCACATCAATACCCCCTCGCCCTCACTTCCCTTTTCCATTCCTTGGTAAACTGTAAGGTGCATGGCTTATGCCAATATTTACGCTCTCACCTCCTGCTTTCCTTCCTCCTCAACCTTCACATCTTCCCTAGCCCCCATTACCTTTTTCGCCCCTTGGTAAATGTACTATACAAAGCTACTACTGCTTTACCCTCTCACTCTGTATTCCTTCACCTAACCTTCAACATCACTCCTCATAGCCTCACTTTCCCGTTTTCATCCCCGGTAAATGTTACTATGCCAAGGACTACTGCCATTCTTTACCTATACATCTCCTGACTTCTTCTCCAAACATTAACACAATCAACTCCCCTCGCCCCACTTCCTTTTCCATTCCTTGGTTAACTGTTTCGTTCATGCCTGGCCAACTTAACTCACCTGCTTCCCTTCCTCCTCACCTTCACATCACTCCCCCTCGCCCTCATTCTCTTTTCCATCCCCTGGTAAACTGTACTATACAAGGCTATGCCATTCTTACCCTCTCACCTCCTGCTTTCCTTCCTCCTCATCTTCACATCACTCCCTCTCGCCCTCACTTCCCTTTTCCATCCCTTGGTAAACTGTACTGTGCATGGCTATGACATTATTTACGCTCTCACCTCCTGCTTTCCTTCCTCCTCACCTTCACATCACTCCCCTCGCCCTCACTCCCTTTCCATTCCCTTGGTAAACTGTACTGTGCATGGCTATGCCAATATTTACGTTCTCCTCCTGCTTTCCTTCCTCCTCACCTTCACATCACTCTCCCTCGCGCTCACTTCCTTTTCCATCCCCTTGGTAAACTGTACTGTGCATGGCTATGCCAATATTTACGCTCTCACCTCCTGCTTTCCTTCATCCTCACTTTCACATCACTCTCCCTCGCCCTCACTTCACTTTTCCACCCCCTTGGTAAACTGTACTCTACAAGGCTATGCCATCCTTTACTCTCTCACCTCCTGCTTTCCTTCGCCCTCACCTTCACATCACCCCCTCGCCCTCACTTCACTTTTGCGTCCCCTTGGTAAACTGTACTGTGCATGGCTATGCCATTCTTTACGCTCTCACCTCCTGCTTTCCTTCCTCCTCACCTTCACATCACTCTCTCTCGCCCTCACTTCACTTTTCCATCCCCTTGGTAAACTGTACTGTGCATGGCTATGCCAATATTTACGCTCTCACCTCCTGCTTTCCTTCGCCCTCACCTTCACATCACTCCCCCTCGCCCTCACTTCACTTTTCCATTCCCTCGGTAAACTGTACTGTGCATGGCTATGCCATTATTCACGCTCTCACCTCCTGCTTTCCTTCCTCCTCACCTTCACATCACTCTCCCTCACTTCCCTTTTCCATTCCCTTGGTAAACTGTGCTGTGCATGGCTACGCCATGCTTTACCCTCTCACCTCCTGCTTTCCTTCCTCGACACCTTCACATCACTCCCCCTCGCCCTCACTTCCCTTTTCGATTCCCTGGTAAACTGTACTATACAATGCTATGCCATTCTTTACCCTCTCACCTCCTGCTTTCCTTCCTCCTCACCTTCACATCACTCCCCCTCGCCCTCACTTCCCTTTCCCATCCCCTTGGTAAACTGTACTATAGAAGGCTATGCCATTCTTTACCCTCTCACCTATTGCTCTCCTTCCTCCTCACCTTCACATCACTCCCCCTCGCCCTCACTTCCCTTTCCATCCCCTTGGTAAACTGTACTGCGCATGGCTATGACATTATTTACGCTCTCACCTCCTGCTTTCCTTCCTCCTCACCTTCACATCACTCCCCCTCGCCCTCACTTCCTTATCCATCCCCTTGTAAACTGTACTGTGCATGGCTATGCCATTATTTACGCTCTCACCTCCTGCTTTCTTCCTCCTCACCTTCACATCTCTCCCCCTCGCCCTCACTTCCTTTTTTCATCTTGGTAAACTGTACTATACAAGGCTACACCATGTTTACCCTCTCACCTCCTGCTTTCCTTCCTCCTCACCTTCACATCTCCCCCTCGCCCTCACTTCCCTTTTCCATTCCCTTGGGAAACTGTACTGTGCATGGCTATGCCATTATCTACCCTCTCACTCCTGTTTTCCTTCCTCCTCACCTTCACATAACTCCCCCTCGCCCTCACTTCCCTGTTCCATCCTTTTGCTATACTGTACTGTGCATGGATATGCTATGCTGGAGCTGTTTTTCAGATACCCGCTTTCTGTGGCGCATATATACACCGTGTTTTCTGTCTACGACATCAGGCTTTGCTCCGAGCTTAAACAGCCTGCTGTTAAATCGCTGTGGCTAATTGTTTGTGAAGTTAAGCTAATTCCTGTTCGAAGTTAACGATTGGTTAGTTGATTGATTGATTGATTCATTCATTCATCATTCATTCATCATTCATTCATTCATTCATTCATTCTGCGTTAGTTCTTTCGTTGATTGCTATGGCTACCAGTAATTCATGTTTTAACCCCCCCTTGCAGAGTGAGGATTTCGTAACAAACTTTTAAACGGCACCAATCCAAGCATTTTCTTTATCTTGTCGTTTGCTTAAAGTATAAAACGGAAACGCAATTTCTGTGTTGCAGCACTTTTTTAATCTTTAGGTTAAGAGTTAAGCTGTTCGGACAGGCCATCGAACACTGAAGTATAGCTATATTCGGAACGGAGGCTTTTCAGGATGATGTCAGCTAGGTGTGGCCTTGTACATCTGGCTCCAAGCGCGGTATCTTTCAATGACCCATCAGCGTAAAGTGCATTACTGCAGTCTGCATGAGATTGCGTCCAGCGTTTGTGTAAGGTATACGAGCGCCTGGTTATACGGACGCAATCTATAAGTATTTAATTATAAGCGTATCTAGTGCCTGCCTGTGCCGGTTAATAAACTTTCCTTCGTGGATCGGTAACGTACAGTAAATCGCAGTACAGTTCGTGAAATCGTCGAAAAAATTTTTCTAAAACCAACTACGTTGTCCTTGCTGCCGTTCTAAAGGCATATTTTGCTAGAACGTGTGAGGGAAAATCATTAGTTACTGTGAAGCCACATATGTGCCTACTTGAGGTAGCACCAGTCGTGTTCGCGGAAAACGCCGCTAGGGGGCCAAAACCAGCGGATGCCTGTAACGTCGGCTCCGGAAAACTGTACGTGCTACTTTTTACCCAAAAATCTCCTACGGCCCCTAAAGTGCTCGAGAAGCGACGCAAGTACCTAAAGAAGACAGAGACACCACCCATAATACAATAATATTATCTGGGGTTTAACG
Source organism: Rhipicephalus sanguineus (assembly GCF_013339695.2). NCBI lineage: Eukaryota > Metazoa > Arthropoda > Arachnida > Ixodida > Ixodidae > Rhipicephalus > Rhipicephalus sanguineus. The sequence continues at coordinate 201,050,399 of NC_051176.1, read as the reverse complement.
TCCCAAAACCACGATATGATTATGAGAGACGCCGTACAGGAGGGGTCCGGAAATTTCGACCACCTGGGGTTCTTTAACGTGCACCTAAATCTAAGTACACGGACCTCAAACATTTTCGCCACCATCGAAAATGCAGCAGCCGCGGCCGGGATTCGATCACGCGGCCTTCGGGTCAGCAGTCGAGCGCCATAACCACTAGACAACCGTGGCGGGGAGGAGACAGCACCTATTCCGGTGAGCTCCGACCTTCTGTGTGCTGTGAACAATTGACAAATCAACCACCGAGCTAAGCCGTACTGGGTCTCCGCACCTCCGCCGACACTGCCGGCGACGCCTGTCGCTATCAAGGAGGTAATCAATGAAGGCCACACCATCACTGCAGAAGAGTTCCAGGCAGACCACTGGACACCTGTTCTGCACAAAGCCTATATATGCGTCCCGACCGGCTAGTTCACCGAAGCCACTTCGCTATCCCAACGCTACCTTCGAGACGGCTAACCAAGCGCCAGTAACGCAGCCGCAACTGGCCTAGGCAAGATGCCGCTACGCCTACCCCCTGCGATCAAGCAGACTCTCTTAGCTGCGCAACGCAGTAAGCAGCTGCAACCGCTCCCACCCAGCGCTATTAACGTCGTCGTTCGCTTGCGAGGCGACCTGTGACTCCCAGAAGTCCCAACCCTTCGGCTTATAAAGGCAGCAGGCCGAACTCCAAATTACTCTACCCGACGACTTCTTTCCTGTACATCCACCCTATCAGTACAGTGAAGCCGCATATATCGAATTCGCAAGAACAACGCGAGAATTAGTTCAATATATCGAATAATTCGATATAAAGCTTACGATGAATTTATTGCATTTTCGGTGCGAATTTTGGTGGGCAAGTGGCTTCACGAGAATGTAAGAAGGACGCCTTCACGGCAATATGCGGTGATTTTTTATTTTGTATTTTCTGCGGTTTGCAGTTGGTGATGAGGGTTATATGCAAGGGTGCGTGGGTATACGCCAGAAAATACGATATCGATGTGAATATCGCCTGAACAGCCTAATATGCAGCTGCGCGTACTCGTCGGGCGCCGGAAGCCTCTAGTCTAGCTTGGCCCTAGAGTCCGCCTTGTGTCATATCAGCGTGCTGTTGGGATGCTGAGCGCAGTGGTGAAGGCTTG